>NC_090753.1:8029823-8034823 GCF_036898095.1 Palaemon carinicauda
AAATGAAGTCACTAACGACCAAGTCCACAATAGGTGGAATGGCCGCAACAGAGTGTACAGAGATGGAATCAAGGAGGATATAAAAAGCTGAAAATAAAACTCATTTATTTATTACAAACTTTTTAGATGGAGATGACCACTGAGCCTCTTACAAAATACATTAAATAAACCAAATCCAAACACACACTGAAAACATAGAATAACCAACACTCTTACACCAAATTAATACAGACTATACAATTACACTTTAAAGAGAGGACCCCGAAAGTTATAGAATGTCGAAAAGTCAGAATAACCTAACTTATGTTACACACTAAATCCATAACAAAAAAATAAATTTCTTCTCTTAAGCGAGCTTCAAAACTGTGGTATTGGCAAACACAGCCTTCAATTCACATGACGAGGAGATTATTATATAATTTCGCTAGGCAATCCATGGACACGGCCATCCGACAGGTAAACCTTCACTTTAGCGTCGCGAGACGATCAACGGATATGGAGGTCCAAAAAGACACCACACCTTACCAGTTGGCAGAGAGGTCCCCTTGGCTAAATCACTGAACCAAGAAAGACAACAGCAGAGGCGAAGAAAGGCAGATCTCGATTATCCGACTCAGTCAGTCAAGTACTCCCCTTCTTAAAGGTCCAGAAACGACTGTCTCCACCTGGACACTCAGGGCCCAAGTCTCCTCTAACATCACCCGTGAAAAATGAACAAGCTCATTGTAATTAAAACTATACAACAAGTCAGAAATGTCGGGGAGGAGGAAACAGGGTCATTACGTTCCAAAAGAAATAACTGATAAAGTGACTTAATCAAAACAAAATAATTAAACACATACTAACACCTCACCCAAAACAAATAAATTTTCCACATGGAAATTTTTCTGCAAAGTATTGAACTTAACTCAAAATTTAAAGAAATACATAAAAATGTTAACTTCAAAAGCAAACATTAATTCAATCTACATGAAATAAAACAGGGACAATAAGCAAAATTAAAGTCAAATGACAAAAACTCAAAAAGTGATCAAAAATACTATATCACAATGCCGGATAGATTAGAGATAGTGGCAAAAAAAAAATTTACCACTTTTAATACTGTCAATAGATATCACATCTTAACCTTAATACTAAGACTTAAAGCTAATACAAGTAAATAACTTATTGACGACGCCAAAAATAACATCAGGATCAACATACGAAGCAAATATAGTAATATCCCCATGAATTCTCAAGTGGAACGGTGGGCATAGGTTAGCAGAGCAGAAATAATTACAAGACTAACCTATTATTAGACTAAACCTACACAACCGACAACAAAAACATAAATCTACCACGATCTTATTATTATTACCTTAACCAAGGTCACTACTCATACACCAACCTGTAGCGCCTAAAAAACGGCCGTGCTGTGCTACAGACTCGTGAGCCCGTGACTTGGTTAAATTATTCTAAAAACACAAATATCAGCCAAACTAAAAAAAGGACAAAATCCTTAATAGATCAACCTTAACTCAGTCTAGGGTACCACTCATACACCAGCCTGTAGCGCCTAAAAAACGGCTGTGTTGTGCTACAGACCCGTGAGCCTGTGACCCACCTAAGCTATGTAAAGATAAACAAAGAACAGGGACATAACAATATATGATTAATGATTTACAACACTCAATATTATGACCCTTCACAACACTTTCCAAAAATGACTCTTTTCACTCCAGAGAGCGTCCTCACACTAAATGGGTTTGGACCTTAAATTCACACATCCTTAATGGACATACAAAAGACAATGGTAACACATTAAAAATTAACCTCCACCAACAATACACACTAAAGTAAACAGAAATCAAAAGTACCCTTAACCACTCTTAATCAAAGACAACACCGAAGAAAAACCTGCAAATCAACACATTTAACATCTTAATCTTAAATATTTAATCTTAAATCAGTCACTGATGCGTGACAGCGCATCAGGGACAACATTACTTTTGCCTGGAATGTGTGAAAAGCTAAAATTCCATTCCTGAAGCAAGAGGCTCCAACGCATCAACCATTGATTTTTATTCTTAAACCTGTTCAAGAAAACTAACGGGTTATGATCCGTTAATATTTTAATCGGAGTCACTGTAGAGGATAAATACACCTGAAAATGGTTTACAGCTAAAATTAATCCCAAAGTCTCTTTCTCTACGGTCGAATATTTCTGTTGTGTCGGGGATAATTTTTTGGAAAAATAGGCAACAGGATGAGATACTCCATGAGCATCTTCTTCCAACAAAACTGCTCTAACCCCAACATCACTCGCATCAGTAACAAGTGAAAAAGGGACGTCAAAATCAGGGGCTTTCAATATAGGAAAATTCATTGGGACCTGCTTTAATTTTTCAAAGTCATTTTGGGCATCATAAGTCCATACAAAAGTCACATTCTTACGTAATAAATTAGACAGGGGCTCAGCGATATCAGAAAAATTCTTAACAAATCTGTGATAATACCCTACTAACCCAAGGAATTTCCTGACATCCCTGCGACACCTTGGTATTTCAATATTTCTAATAGAGTCTACGTTTGCCTGTTTTGGAGCCACTTTCCCAAATCCTACTTCGTGACCCAAATACACAACATTTGCTTTGGCAAACTTACTCTTTTTGAGGTTTATAACCAAACCAGCTTTCCTAAGTACCTGAAATAAGGCCTTAATACGTTTAAGATGGGTGGCCCAGTCATCACTATAAATTACAATATCATCGATATAAACAACACACCCCTCTAAACCTTGAACCAAAGTACTCATCAACATTTGAAAGGTTGCAGCAGCATTCTTCATGCCAAAAGGCATTACTTTACATTGATAGAGTCCTTGCTGCGTTACAAATGCTGACAAATCCGGTGCCCGTTTGGACAGCGGAACTTGCCAATACCCCTTTAACAAATCAAATTTAGTTATATACTTCGAATTCCCTATCCTGTCAATAGAGTCCTCTATCTTGGGTAAAGGATAACTATCAGGCTTTGTGACCTCGTTGACTTTGCGGTACTCAAAACAAAGCCTGAATTGACCATCCTGCTTTTTTACCAAAACAACAGGTGAAGACCACGGACTGTTGCTGGGTTCAATCAGCCCGTGTCGTAACATATAATCAACCTCTTTATCCATAACATCATTTTTAAATGGATTTAACCTGTAAGGGGATTGTTTTACCGGAGTTGCGTTATCCACATCAACATCATGTTCCAGGACAGTGGTCTGTCCGGGAACATCCGAAAATAAATCTTTATAACTAAAAACTAACTTTTTCAAAGATCCCTGTTCTGCTAAATTTAAATGTGAAACCATTTCTGAAAAATTTTCTAAAGAATATTCATTATCATTAGACCATTCGGCACTATCAAAACAATCATCATCAAAATTACTCACATCTGGAAAAGAAAAAGAATTAATACCATTACACTTTGTAGTATTATCAATTAATGTCACGGGAACAACTTTGTCACGACCTTTATAAGCTTTTAACATATTTATGTGACACACCTGGTAGGGTCTCCTCCTTTCAGGAGTTTCAACTAAATAATTAACATCACTTAATTTCTTAAAAATTTTCCACGGTCCTGTAAATGTAGCTTTTAAAGGGTTTCCTGGAATGGGAAGCAAACACATTATCACCCACCACAAAATTACACTCCTTAGTATTTTTGTCAAAAAAGTATTTCATTTTCTTTAGGCTACACAATAAATTTTCACCAGCAAATTTCCAAGCCTTCGTTAATTTTTCACCCAAATTACTAACATAATATAATAAATTTATACCAGGGGCGTCCCCCTCCCAAGATTTACGAACCACATCCAGTGGACCACGCACACAATGACCATAAATAAGGCTGAAAGGTGAAAATCCTAAAGATTGACTCGGCACTGACCGAAATGCAAATAATAAATAAGGTAGTTCCTTATCCCATTTGGAACCATTAACCAAACAATATTTTTTTATCATAGATTTCATGGTTTGATGAAATCGTTTCAAAACACCTTGACTTTCAGGGTGGTACGGTTTAATTTTCAACTCGGCCATCTTCTCCCTAAATAATTTACTCATAAAATTAGACCCACAATCGGACTGAATTACTTTGGGCATACCGAACCTGGTGAAAAATTCAATTACACTTCAACAATTTTAACAGTTTTTACATTTCGCAGTGGTATTGCCTCAGGATATCGAGACATCCTATCCATAATTGTTAGAATATACTGATTGCCACTAAGTGTTTTCGGCAGAGAACCAACAACGTCAATAATTACTTCCCTGAACGGTTCAGAAACAACAGGAATAGGATGTAATGGTGCCTTTGGAATTGGTTGATTAGGCTTCCCAACCTGCTGTTGTTTCATCATATACCTGGGCTTTCCATCATCTTATTTCTTTAAAATAGCTTCGACTTCAAACACACTGAATTCTGTTATGGGCATATCAAAGTCTTCATCACCTTCAGGAATAATAATCAAATTACTCCCTTCATATCTCCTATTCATAACCTCACTATTGTCTTTCTTCATCTTCTGTTGTTTTAACAGAGCCATCTCCCTTTTTGATGATTACATGCTTCCTCTTCCTAGCCCCAGTCGAGATTCATTGATAAATCTATGAGCTAATCGTACACCATAGCCACTTCCTGAATTCATAGCTTGGTCAGCTTCATCTCCTTTAATGTCTAAATATTCTCTCCAATCATTCTTGGCTTTTCTTTTTTTACATAACTGTCAATAACGGTATGCTTGGCTGGCTCTACCTTGTAATTCTCATTACTTCCTCGAAAACTTTCAACTATCAATTTCTGTCTTTTTCTACTTTTTATAGTATCCCAAGTATCATTTGATATCCAGGGCTTTTTCCTTGTAACTGCGTGTCCCAAGACTTCAGTACTAACTGACTGATATATGTTTTTAATATCACACCATTCTTCAATAATTGTCTGTTCTTCGTCTTGTAAAGTCTCTAAGAGAG
>NC_090753.1:8039823-8062323 GCF_036898095.1 Palaemon carinicauda
AATTCACCCTGTTGCAGGAAGCACCTAAACTTCGTATTCTCATTTATAACTGGACTTTTTATTTTTTCTTGAAATTTATTGTAGCTATTTTATATATTACCAATCACCTAATTATATAAAGTAAAATTTATCATACTTATCATTAAATTGTAGGTGTTATATTTCAGAAAGGCGAAATATTTGACAATATATTTTAGAATGAGAATTATGAGTTTTGAAATTTCTAGATTTCCGAGCGATTTTTCTCGTTTTTTTTTTCTTAACTAGGAAAGTGAGGAGTGTTTAGAATAGTGGCCTCGTAGGAAATCATCAGTTATTTGTATATATCATATATATATATATATATGTATATATATATATATATATATATATGTATATATATATATATATATATATACATATATATATATATATATATATATATATATATATATATATATATATATATATATATATATATATATATATATATATGAAGTATTGAGACAATCACTAACGTTGTAGTTGAGTAAATTGCTTTACCAAAAAAAGGGGGGCAGGATCTTTACCGAAGCCAACTTCGCTGCGAAGGTTATGTAATGATAGATATATTTTTTTTATTTATGTTTGTTTTACTTTGATTTGCTTAACAGGAAAACTATATGAGTGATTCTTGTGAAATTTTGATGGGTGGGGGTGTTAGCCATGACCCAATGACAATTTGATTAGATTTTGGGAGACATTGGGTCAAAGTTCATGGTAAAAAAATGTCAAACACATCTTTCTTCTTCACCGTGGTTAATTTTCATGCAATTTGTATGAAACTAGGGTCAAAATGTGCCTAATTCAATTGTCTATCTTGTCGGTCAAAGTTCAAGGCCCAGGACAAAATTGTCTTTTTGTTGTATTGTGGTATTTCTTTTTTTTTTTCAAATTGCCTGAAACTAGTGCCAACATGTACAGAAATTGCCCATCTTTTGATATACAGCATAATATAACGAAGGAGTGCCCTCTACTGACGGCTTATTCTAGTATTTATTTCAAGTTGAACTATGTCAAATTTGGTATGCTTATTTACTTATTAGGGTTCATTGTATTTTGTTCTTATTCGACTCGCAAATTACTGAAGGTTTATTTCTTTTTTTATAAAAAGTTTGCAATTATTTTTCCTTCAAAAGGAAAAGTAAAAAGAAAAAAAAATATTAATATTAAAAACAATGACAACAACAACAGCAACAACAACAACAACAACAACAACAACAACAACAACAACAACAACAACAACAACAACAACAACAACAACAATAATAATAATAATAGTACCTGGGTAGTAGCCCCTCTTTCAGGCAAGTTTTGTTAAAAATAATGGCTGCCTCACTTGCATTGATCTTATACTCTGTCCTCTCAATGGCTCATATTGCATTGTTCTCAGGATTACTGAATACACCCAGTAATTGGGCCAAAGTCATCCTTCTCGGTGGGTAGTCAAATTCAGGAATACTCACCAAATCAAAGATTTAATGTAAAGTTTACAAGGTAGGTAGAATTTACAAGTCGAGTAAAATGATATAGTGAACAAGCTACCGTTTTGGGAGTGCTGTTTCCCTTCCTCAGGCGTGAGTGGTGGAATTTTTTTTTTCTTCTTTTTTCTTTTCTTTTATAGATTGCCCGACCCTTACGGCTAGGCATGGGCTCTTGCACACCCTCAGCCCGTAGGTGTTTGGTTGGGTTTGCAGGTAGTAGGTGATTTAGCTTGTGGGATAATCTGCAACTTTTATTTGAAAGTGGTTTAGGATAGGATATGGGTATAGGATAGGAATAAGTAATTATTTCTTTGCTTATTTTAGAGGTGCTCCTTCCTCCTTTTGGAGAAGGAGAAAGGTTAGAGAGGGAGGAGGCCTCGTCCCTAAGAGAACCCACTGGCTTCCGTCATTTAGACGGTGATAGTAGTAAGTCCCAATGAGTAGAAGAGATCGGGAAGGAGTTAGGAAAGGTTCAGTTACAGATATTGGTATAAAGGAAGTAAAAAACTTCCTTAGTGGCTTGAGGTTAAGTTATAAGAATGAGCAATAGTATGGAGTTTCAGCTGAGTGGGAGAGAGCTGAAAAAGAAAAATTGGTTAGCGAATGTGAGTAGTGGAGAAAGGGTGGAGTAAACATTCCTGTACCTCAAAATACTTGAACAAAATAAAAATAGAATTTTACTTACTCATTGTAGTCATTGAGACCTCTATGTGCTTTCTGATTTGATGTTTGGTTGAGAAGGATTCCTGAACTTAAAAAGGGAGGGGAGAGAGTGCAAGTGGAAGGAGAGCTAAAAAGAAGTGAAGGGGCTGCTTAGGTTTCAAACTGGTACTGGTACTAAGTTATCGGGGGGGAGGGTAGCTGTGGAGGAAGGCTGAACATGTATCAACATTAGCAATAATGTGTTTTATAATTATTGTAGCAATTACAGGAATATTAGGGGTGAAATCGTGTCTAAGTAGGCTTGTTTCTTGACATTGCAATAGGTAGTGTTGTAGAGGTTCACCGGTTACTTGCTGACATTTGCTGCCAGGTCCTCTTGGTCTCTGTTGTGCTGCTGGGTCATCTTCATTATCTATGATGATTTGCCAGTTGCACAGATACCTGAGTCGCATTCGGCAAATAATTATTAAAACTTGACGGGTTATTTCTCTTGCAAGTGGATATGGTTTTTTGCTTCGATGCACCATTTGCTGATCTGGATCCATCAAGGTAGTCTTTTGCATGTTGCAAAAGGCTGCCATTCGATTCTTGATGGTTTTCAGTGAAGGTTGAAGTGTGATGCTGATTGTCTGGCCCATAAGAGCAGATTTGGCTAGGCGATCGGCCTCGTCGTTTCCAGTGATTCCAGTGTGACTTGGTATCCAATTTAGTGTTATTTGACTATTGTTGCTTTTGGTGAGCTAAGGCTAAGTATTGTATTGCTGTGATAAGGTGGACATTTTTAGTGGGTTCTTTGTTGTTGAGAGCCAGAATGGCTCCTCTCGAATCTGCATGGATTGTTGTGTTTCCTTCATATAGACTGGCTGAATGTTTTAGGGCTTTGGCGATAGCCACTATCTCATTTTCTAGCATGAAGGCGTGGTTTGATAGCCTCCATTTTTTTCTTGTAGCCTGATGGAGAAACGACTGCAGCTGCTGCTGCAGGCATATCATGGTCAAGTGATCCATCAGTATAGTAGATGTTGGGAGCTGATGTGTTTGCTAAATGCATTTTTAGCTGCTTCTATGAGTTGCTGTGGCATTTAGAGAGCTATACTTGCTGCTGGAAGGATGGTGAAGTTGTACTTGATAGGGTGCGAAGACTATGGGCCAGGAGTGATGTAGCCATCATGCTTTTCTTGCCCCTTTGTCTTATTGGCTTCATTTTGCATTTGTATTATTCTAAATGTGTCCAGCAACCTCTTTGCATGTGAATTTGATGGGTCAAACTCTTTTACCAGAGGGAGAAGTCTATTAAGTCTATTATTCAGAGGATAGTCCATGTCTGCTTTGATTAACTTGAATATGATACTGCAGTTTCTGATGTTGATTCTGGCTGAAAGGGAAATTGGGTTAGTTTCGGCTCTTAACAAGCAGAGTCTGGTCCACAGTGTAAAGGCAACGATGAGTCTTATGGTATTGTTTTGTACCACTTCTAAGGATGCTTTTCTAGTTTCAGTCAGTGAGGTGAGCGTAGCTGCTGCTCAGTTTATGTGAGATCGAATCGTTTTTACGTAAAACAGTCTTAGCAGGCTGTTTGATACTTCTTGTTTCAGGGAGGTCATTCGTTTCATGGCTGAGACATGAATTTTTTTTTATTTCTGAGGTGGGTCACTGCATTGGCTGGTGTTAGTTTTGCTGATGATTACTCCTTGATACATGAATTGATTCACTCATTCTATGGGTACACTCATAACAGTGAGATTCCGAGGGTTTTGCGGGTGTTTATTGTTCATGGCTAAGGTCTTGTTAGTGTTGATCTTTAGGCCTAGGTTTTTGCATTTAGCCTTGATCATGTCTAGTGCCTTTTTGGGAGGTTTTTCGTGTGTATGATTTATGTGGGTAGATAATACATATGTCATCGGCGTATATGGAGATTTCCACTCTGTTTGTGAGGTCTAGAGTGCCTAGATGCTCTATAAGTAGGTTGAATAGGTGGGGGCTTATTATGCCCCCTTGCAGCATTCCATTTTCTAGAGGGATGAATTCGGTGTTTTTTCCTTGAAACGTGACTCTGCCTTCTCAGTTCTGCGTGTAGTTCCAAGTCCAGGCCAGTAGATATCCTTTCACTCTTTTTTTCAACAAGTGTGAAGACGATAGCTGGGGAGCTAGCTAGCTCGAAAGCTTTCTCGAGGTCAAGAAAGATGACAAAGGCTTTTTTGTCATTGATTATTTTGAGAACATTGGTTGTATATTCTCAAGTGCCTATGCCTTTCCTGTAGGCATAAAGATGGGGATGTAGTGGGTCTATTTTCTACTGAAGTCTGTTGAGTGCTATTCGTTCAGCTACTTTCTCGGTGCAGCTAATTAAAGCTATGGGTCAGCCGGTGTCTGGTTCTTTGGGTTTTGGGACGGGTATTTTGTCTTCTTCTTTCCATGTTAATTGCCGGAGTCATTCAGTTTGTGTTACTGTTGATTAAGAGTAAGTACACCAACTTCTCGGGGCTTCCGATATTCGTTAGCATACTGTATGTGATTAAGTCAGCTCCAAGGGCAGTGTCCTTTCTGCCTTTTGCAACAGCTGAGTTGAGTTCTTCCATGGTGTATGGATTTTTGGTGCCATCTCTCATGTTGCAAGTGGTTTCTATAATGTTATTCAGGATTGGGAGTAGTCTTCTCTGCCTATTTATGATTTGCAGAGGAAGTTTTGCGCTTTTGGCTCTGTCAGTAAAGTTATTTGCAAGTCTATTTATTTCTGTTAATAGGTTTGGATGGGTGACTCTGGGTGTGATGTTTATTCTAGAGATCTTGTTGAACCAGCCCCATGTCTTTGCTAGAGATTTGTTGAATTTATTTCATAGCACCATGCGTGACATTTGTCTATTTTCACTTCCAGTGTTACTTGTAAGGAGTGTTTGGTGATTTTGAAAAGTAGGTCGTGGAGTTCATCGGTTCTGTATCATCTGATGAGCTGTCTGATTCGATTGATTCTTGTATTAATTTCCTTGATGCGGCTGTTGTAGTACCAGGCATCCGCATGCTTTGTTCCTAAATACTTTTTCTGACGAATGGATATAACGGAGTCAGCGTCTAGTTGTTTGTTGAAGTCAAGTGATAGTATGGAGATGTCATTGTTAGGGTTCTTGATATATTCATGAGTAAATTTTGTCATAGTTTTTCGAATCTTGCCCAGTTTGCAAGGTCTGGGTTCCACCTTTTCGGGGATGGAGGAGGAGAAATATATTTCTCCAGTTCTAGGTCAATTTCTATGGCAAAGTGATCACTTGTTAGCCCAGTATGCAGTCGACATTTTTTGCCTCTTTAGATGTTTCATGACAGGTGAGGTCTAAACGACCGTCCCTTATATGGGTTGCCTCTGACACATTGTTAAGCAATGTATCGTCTGGATATTCTTACTGTAGGGCATGCAAGTCTCTGCCTGTCTAGTTTCTTACTAAAGTTGAGTTCAGAAAAGGGTGGTGGGCATTGAAATCGCCTGCAATAATTGTGTCATCCTCAGAAGCAGCAACGATAAGCCCTTCCCGATTGATGCTTTTGGTCGGAGATTTGTAGGCATTTTGGACTGACAGGGTTGTGGCTAGCAGAGACACCTGAACGCTGAGTATCTCTGCCTCTGTCCCACAGTCGATGCTTTGTACTCTTTTTGAGGGAATGCCATTCTTGAGGAGAGTAGTTAATCCTCTAGTGGTTTCTGTTACATATGTGGTGTACACTTTGTATCCTAAGCATGAGAATGGTGTGTTCGCATTTAACATGGTTTCTTGCAGCACAATGATGTATGGATTTTTCACTGAGATTTGGGATTGCAGGAGAGTACTTTCACTTGGTGTTGCTGAAAATTTCATAATTTTTCAGTGGGGTTGTGTTAGGATTGTTTGCTGGGGGGGACTATGAAAGGACTAAGGTTTTGAGTTCTTGGGCGGTGTTATTCAAGATAATATCGTCAAAGGATTCCTGTGAGAGCTTCATTTTGTGTGACTTTAAAATGTTACAGAGGATGTTTGAAATTGCGGCTGTGAAGGCAGCCATGGGGCAAGTGATGGATTCATAATTGTTCCATTCAGTGTGGGTAGTACTAAGGGAGTGGAAGGGCATGACACGCTTGAACGGCTTCTGGGAGGCTGGTAAAATCACTTGAGGAATTGGTGGTGATAGGTGTGGGTTTTCTGGTACGGAGGAGGATGACGATGGTTGTGGTCGCATTTGCTAGGAAGAAGTGAAAGGGATAGAAGGAGAGGTGAACATTAGTGGTGAGGGTGTGGAAGGAGTATGGGAGGGGGATCATTGTGACTTTGCAGGATGTCTTGAGGTTTTGGTTCTGGGAGAGGACGTGGAGGAGAGGAGAGTTCAGGAATGGGATGTCTGTAAGGTTTAGGATTAGGTCGGGAGGTTCCGTAGGTTTGAGGAATGGTGTGGTTAGTTGGAGGTTGGTTTATTCGACGTGGCTGTAGGTTGTAGTTGCGATCTTCTCCCTGGAGGTCGTCGATGTACTGAGGTCTTGCAGTGCTTCTCTTTTGCCAAAAATGGTGAGGTTCTCGGCAATGGGGGCACTTGGCAAGGGTGTGCAGTCCAGCCTTGAACCCAGTGATACAGTTGGCTGTAGTGTGCTGTCTGCTGCTGCAAACTCCACAGACCTCTGGGCCTGTGAAGCGGCTCCTGTGGCGTCCAAACTTCTGACATCTGAAGCATCTGAGGGACTCTGGGAAGTACTCCTCTGTGTAGAAGGTTCCCCAGTAGCCAAAGGAGAGCTGTGGAGGTTGTTGTCCTTTGATGGCTGCCCTCAACTTTTGGGATCTCTTTCCAGGTTTCCCTTCACATCTACTGGCTGAGAGAATGGAAGAGTGGTTCAGCCCAGGTTCAAATGGAAGGTCGAGGTTGTATACTATGATGATATTAGGCAGCTTGTCGGCTGGGTAGAGGTGTAGGACATTGTCTTGCTGTTCCAGGAAGTCATTTGTTTCATTGTCCTGGGTGGTTATGGTAAGTTGTCCCCTGCGATTGGGACGAATTGAATCTGGTTTGCTGAGTTGGTTGGGTTGATGTGCAATTTTGGCTTGGGCAGAGAGGCGGCGAATTTGCAGTGGCTGCCTCGGGCGTCGTGGTTGGAGTAAATAGTTGGATTGGTAGAATGGCGGATTCTCATTGGCTAAACCGCTCGACGAGAGTGGCTGTAGTTCAGTCACACTGCCTTCCCACTCTCTCCTGGGTGATGAGTTGCCAACTTGTCCACCAGCAGCTGGGCTCTGATGGGTGGGTGCACTCGCCGATAAAGTATTAAGACTAGGCAGGCTGTACAGTCGCTGATCAAAGCTGTCTTGGTCGGTAGTGTCTTATAAATTTTACCTAACTTGTAAACTTTACAGTAAAACCTTGATTAGCCAAGTATTCCTGAATTTGACTACTCACAATGAAGGATGACTTTTGCCTAATTACTGGCTGTACGCAGTAATCCTGAGAGGGTAATAAGAACCATTGAGAAGACAGAGTATAATTCAATACAACTGAGGCATATATTATTTTTAACAAAATGATAATAATAATAATGATAATAATAATAATAATAATAATAATAATAATAATAATAATGATGATGATGATGATGATGATGATGATGATGATCATATCCCCTATATATTAAAGAGCAAGTGCCTGGTTATATATACACACATATATATATATATATATATATATATATATATATATATATATATATATATATATATGTATAAGTTTATATATATATATATATATATATATATATATATATATATACGTATATATATATATATATATACATATACATATATATATATATATATATATATATATATATATATATTGATATATATATATATATATATATATATATATATATATATATATATATATATACACGTATATATATATATATATATATATATATATATACACACGTATATATATATATATATATATATATATATATATATATATATATATATATATATATATATATATATATATGTATATATATATATATATATATATATATATATATATATATATATATATATTTGAATATATATATATATATATATTTGAATATATATATATATATATATATATATATATATATATATATATATATATATATATATCTCAATTCATATGTGCTTGTGTGTGTGTGTTTGTCTGTTTTATGTCCACAATAACCACCTTGTCCACTAACGATTTGTGACGGTGGAATTCTTATTGTAGACTGATGGCTCACACCAAAACAACCTAGAATGGCTCATCCTTACATGTACAGCTTTGCTTTTTCTTGACTATACGCATAAACATTTCTTTACCTTATGGTATCCCCACTCAGAATGGGATAAATATTTTATGATTGTTAGTATTAGCTAAGCTACAACAAGTTTGAAAAGCATGATGCTATAAGCCCAAGGACTCATAAGAAGAAAAAGAGCCTAGTGAGAAAAGGAAACAAGAAAATAAATAAACTAGAGAAGAAGTAATAATGATCAAGGAAAAAATATTTAAAGATCATTAATAAAATTAAATCAGATCTATCATATAAACACACAGAAACTTTATAAAACAATAGGAAGGGAAACAGGATAGAAATAGTGTTGCCAATTGTAACCTCAAGCAAGAGAACTCTAACCAAAGACATTGGAAGACCGTGGTACTGAGGTTTTAGCACTACCCGAGACTAGAGAACAAAGGTTTGATTTTGGAGTGTTGTTCTCTTAGAAGATCTGCATACCATAGTTAAAGAGGGTATTTTACCCTTACCAATGAGAAAGGAGCCACTGAACAATTACATAACAGTGTTTAACCTCTGTAGTAAAGAAGAACTGTTTTCTAATCTTAGTGTTGTAACTTATAAGGTGTGTGAATACAGGGGAGAATGTCAAAAGAATAGGCCATACAATTCTGTGTATGTGTAGGCAGAGATAAATGAGCTGTAACTACTACTACTACTACTACTACTACTACTACTACTACTACTACTACTAGACCAAATTATGTGCCGCAAATCTCCTTTGTACACCTCTAAATGGACTTTTATTCCTTGATACCCATCAGTTATTAAAAATTACTACCAACTGTTTTGATTGAGAAAGTTTAATTAACTTTATCAATGGCAGATGTGAGGTACATTGATTTCCAATAATGAACCAATCACCCGGTCAGTATTAAGCTCTCTCTCTCTCTCTCTCTCTCTCTCTCTCTCTCTCTCTCTCTCTCTCTCTCTCTCTCTCTCTCTCTCTCTCTCCGGTTGACCATCTACGTAATATTTTTATGACTAAATTTAGGTTAATAGAATTTTATATTTTAAGTCTCACGAACCACAGTCACCAACATATTGGCTAATATTGTATTCATTTGCATTGAATGATAATGTTTGTGATAATAAAAGGAGTATTAACATATAAAAATCGCTCTATATAGACATCCTTTCTATCCTTCTAATAATTACAAGAAAGTTGTACCCACTGAAATAATGTATAGAATCTGTTTATAGGGCAAATGTGATCCGTGAAGCCATTTTCGTGTGTGTATATATATGAGTGTGCTGAGCATTGAAACTCTTTACTAGAAGACAGAGAAAGCTATGGAAAATATGAAAATACAAAATGTTGACACATATCCAGGTCAAAAAATATTAGAAGGCATTAATTTTTTTCAAAATCTTTTTAACCTACTTATGTCCCTACATTGAAGGGTGGGTGGCCTGGTGCGCCCTCTCCAATGCCTTCTATTAAAGACATGGCCTTCCACCTAACCTCTTCTTTCCATAACATTCTACAACCTATCTAGCTATCTAATTCTGCCTCCCGCTAACAGGTACCTTCCAAGCCCTCTTCACTTCCTCCCCAACATGCGTCCACAACACGTGCGCAAAGTATCCTATCACATACCGTATGTTATTTTTAGAGCAATTCAAATATCAAATACGTAAAATTTTAAAACACTGTATTTTAGGATAAACTAAATGAGAGACTTCCTTTGCAGTAAAAGCTAACAGAATAATCTCTCTCTCTCTCTCTCTCTCTCTCTCTCTCTCTCTCTCTCTCTCTCTCTCAACCCATAAATCCTGGAATTGTAAGGTATACATTGAAAGGTTTATTTTGCTTTTTATTACTCTGACTCCAATCACACTAATTGGTTTCAGATATGACTTTTACTTTTATCAAAACATGATAACATATATGACTAGAAGAGCACTCTAAGATTGCAGACCTCCTCCAACGCTGCTTGTTTCTCTAAATCAGCTAGCTTTTCCAAGAATCAATTTAGACTGTATGCGTATTTGAAGTCTATGACAACCATATGCGAAATTGGGGTTAAGTTTATGGTCAATTTGGTCGACCCTCTGCTATACCGTAATCTTGATCTTTGACTTAGCACTTTCAAAACTGAATCCCTTCCACGTCTCAACATAACAATCAATTCCTGAAAGTTTCCTTACCCTATGAGCTTAATTGTGGCCAGCAATCAGTTCACAATCAGACAAACAGACAGTTGGTAAAAATGGCGAAACTTACCCTCATCCCAACTTTGTTTATGGAGGTAACTAGAACTGCCCTTGGTAGAAAGTGTGACGGAGCCGAGAGAGGGTTGTGAACTCAAAGGCAGGAAGCAATCGACTGAGTTATATTATTGTAGAACACTCTCCTTATATACAAAACCTCAAGGCAACAGGACATAACAAGTTCACATGACAGACAATATTACAGAGGAAAAACCAGACATGAATTTTCATGTTCGTTTTAGTGCGAGGGAAGAGCGAAGATACAAGCATAATATATACAAAAGGAATTATGTACAATTGTGTGAAACACAGTTGGTACATGGCTCCCCCCCTAAAAATGACACACTGTACATGTTAAATAGGGCGCCCTGATCTAGAGAGGCGAACTGTAGGCAGGTCATCTGGCAGAAGATAAGCAGGTTTTAGACGATCAATGGAGACCCAGTCTTTTTTGCCCCGAATGTTTAGGAGGAATGCTTTCGGACTGCGTCGGATCACAAGGAAAGGGCCCGTGTAAGGGGGCGTTAGTGGTGGCTTGCTGGTGTCGTTGCGCTGGAAGACGTGCGTTGCAGAGTGCAAGTCCGTTGGTATGTGATGCTTCGCTGGGGGCTTGTAAGTCTGGCGGCACGGAGTAAATTTTCCCACGACGTGACGTATGCGCTGGAGATCGTCGGAGGAGGTTGTAGAAGGAAAAAATTCGGCAGGGACGACCAACGGGTCGCCATACATCATTTTAGCTGCCGAGACGTCGAGGGCGTCTTTAGGAGTGGTCCTTAGTCCCAGGAGGACCCAGGGAAGCTGAGTAAACCAGTTGCAATCCTTGCAGCGGGACATCAAAGCTGCTTTGAGTGTGCGATGAAAATGTTCAACCATTCCATTGGCAGCGGGGTTGTAGGCCGTTGTCTGATGTAGGGTGATGCCCACGAGATTCGCTAATGACGTCCACAATTGAGAGGTGAAAGTGGTTCCCCTGTCAGAAGTAATATGCTCTGGGATACCGAATCTTGAAATCCATCCGGAGAGTAAGGCAGATGTACATGAGGCGGACGTCGCAGTTTCCATGGGAATAGCTTCAGGCCAACGAGTGGAGCGGTCGATGACGGTAAACAGGTAACAATGTCCTTTTGATGTGGGTAGGGGGCCTACAACGTCGATGTGAATGTGTGCGAAACGACGCTGAGGTTGAGGAAAGGTGCCCATTCCTGAATCCATGTGTCGATGTACTTTGGAAGTTTGGCAAGAAGTACAGGCGCGGACCCAATCCTTAGCTTCCTTAGAAATGCCGTGCCAAATGAACTTTGCCTTCAGCAGCTGTGCAGTAGAACGGCACGAGGGATGTGAAAGCCCGTGAATGAAATCAAACACCTGTCGGCGCATGGGAGCAGGAATCCAAGGTCGCGGTCTACCAGTACTGACGTCACAGAGGAGGGTGGTGTTGGAGTCTTCGAGGGGAAAGTCTTCCCAACGGAGGGACGTGCAGGATGTCCTACAAGCTTGATACTCTGGATCCTGTTGTTGGGCTTCAGCCAGGGCGTTGTAATCCAATCCCAGTTGAACGGCAGCCAACGTGTTTCTTGACAGGGCATCGGCAACGGGATTAATTTTCCCAGGGACGTATTGGAGGGTGCAATTGTATTCAGCCACGGCGGAGAGATGTCGGCGTTGACGGGCGGACCAGGCGTTAGACTGTCGAGTGAAGGCGTGCACCAGAGGCATGTGGTCTGTGCGAATGACGAAGGGCGTACCTTCTAAGAAATGGCGAAAGTGACGGACAGCCAAGTGCACCGCCAGCAATTCTCGATCGAAGGTAGAATAACCCGATTCTGCCTTGGACAGTTTTCTGATGAAGAAGGCCAATGGGCGGGGCGAGCCATTGACCACCTGCTCGAGTACTGCACCAATAGCGACGTCGCTGGCATCGGTGGAAAGAAGGAGAGGAGTGTTTGGGATAGGAAAAGTGAGAGCCACAGCATTGCAGAAGGCTGCTTCTTGAAGGGGACCCCACTTCAGGTCCTTCGGCTTGCCCTTGAGGGAGGCGTAGAGGGGAGCAAGAGTGGCGGCAATGGCTGGCAGAAAACGGTGATAATAGTTGATCATGCACAAAAATTCCTGCAGAGCTTTGACGGTCGAGGGCACGGGGAAGTTCTGAACGGCTGCTATCTTCTCAGGGAGGGGGTGGACACCTTCAGGAGTGATGCGGTGCCCTAAGAACGATACTTCGTTGGCGCCAAAGGTACACTTGTCGTACCGGACTACAAGGCCGTTTTGTTGCAGGCGGTCGAGCACGATGCGCAGGTGACGGAGGTGTTCCTCTTTTGAGGAGGAGAACACAAGTATGTCGTCCACATAACATACACAGAAATGGAGGTCCCCTAAGATGCCATCCATGAAACGTTGAAACGTGGCCCCAGCATTACGAAGGCCAAAACAGGAGTAATAGAAGGTGTATGTACCAAACGGAGTGGTGATGGCGGTCTTGGCGATGTCTTCTGGGTTCATAGGCACCTGATAATACATTTTCAGGAGGTCGAGCGTAGAGAAAACCTTCACTTTGAGCAGGTAGGAGGTCACGTCGGCAATGTTTGGGAGGGGGTAGTGATCCAGTTCTGTTTGCATGTTCAGGGGCCTGTAATCCCCGCACGGATGGAGGGAGCCGTCTTTCTTCAGAACGATGTGTAAGGGTGACGACCATGGGCAGGAGGCCTTTTGACAAAGGCCCATTTCCTCCATTTCGGCGAACGTGTTTGGCGGCTGCTAATCGTTCCGGTGCCAGACGTCTGAATTTTGCGAAGACTGGGGGTCCTGTCGTCTTGATATAGTGATAAATGCCATGCTTAGCAGGAACCGTGGGCGTTTGGCGAAGTTCTGGACGGAAAACTTCCGGGTACGGCGTGAGGAGGTGGGCGTAGGCATCCGTGGGTGCACTAATGTGGAGAGCGAGGTTAGAGGGGGCGGGTTGAAGAGGTGTCGACAAGTACGAGTCTGCGTTGACCAATCGTCGGTGGGCGACATCGACCAGAAGGTGGAAATGAGAGAGGAAATCCGCACCGAGGATTGGCATGGTGACGTTAGCAACGAGAAACTTCAAATTGAATTTACCGTTTCCGAACGATAATGCGAGGTTCTCGTAGCCGTAGGTGGGTATCGCAGATCCGTTGGCACTTACCTAGCGGACGTCGGCAGATGTAGACAGACTACGTCGTGTCTTGAAGAGTTTCCTTTGGCAAAAGAGAACGACAAGCACCCATGTCTACCAAAAATCGCACGCCCGTTCCTGCATCCTGTAAAAAGAGAAGATTAGAAATACGGGAGGCCACCGCCACGAGCGATGGCCTACTTACACGTTTTTCGGCCACTGACAATCCTCGGCACATTTCTTCGCAGTTGCCCCGAATCTGAAGTGGTAGTAGCAAAACTGCGGCGAATGGGAGGTAGTAAGTGGCTGTAGAAGTCGTTTGTTGGGGCGCGAGCGATTGGTGGGTTGTGGGCGGCTCTTTCTCTGCTTCGGCACGTCACGGTGTGGGCGTGTATGTCCTACGGCATTCATGTCAGCATCAGTTGACGCTGAATAGGCATCCTCTTCGTCAGGGGTGGAGGTGTTGATGGAGGTCTTGAAGTGGCTATCCATAAGGGCGTCGGCTTTGGTCATCAAGTCCTTTATGGGTATACTATCGACATCGGGTATGGCAGCGCGTGTAGGTCCGGGTAAACGGCGTATCCAAAGGGCACGAAGTAGGTTCACCTCACGAGGAGAGCCGTCTGCGGCAGGTTGAAGGCGAACGATACTGGTCATTTCCCTGAGGGCAAGCGAAGCCCTTTGGTCCCCCAACGGTTGTTGCGAGAGCTGAAAAAGCTTTGCTACACGGGCGGCTGGCGACGGCGAGTACTGCTGCAGAAGGTATGTTTTGAGGGCGTCATACGCTATTGGCGTGTCCCCTTGTTCACAAAGCCAGTCGGATATTTCCGGGAAGGTGTCCTTGGGTATCGCCGCGAGAACATAATCTGCTTTGGTGGTTGAGCGAGTCACGCCGTTGATGCGAAACTGGACTTCTGCGCGCTGAAACCAAGCAAATGTTTCTCCCCTGGCGAATGGTGAAAGTTTCAATGGGGCGACCACAGCGCCAACTGCTGTAGTAGAGTCCGCCATAGTACTAACGATGGAGGGGCGAGGGAGGTGGGGGTGGAAGGCAGTGGGAGCGAGTCGACTTCCGGGGTCACCAATGTGACGGACAATTGACTGAGTTAAATTATTGTAGAACACTCTCCTTATATACAAAACCTCAAGGCAACAGGACATAACAAGTTCACAAGACAGACAATATTACAGAGGAAAAACCAGACATGAATTTTCATGTTCGTTTTAGTGCGAGGGAAGAGCGAAGATACAAGCATAATATATACAAAAGGAATTGTGTACAATTTTGTGAAACACGGTTGGTACAAAAGCATGTTTTCGCCACGCCAAGCAGTCTCATTTTGCTCTTAACTGCACTGCGTACTTGGACTTCAATGAATTTTCTTCAAAATATAAAGGATTTGTCCTTGGGTCATACCCCACAGATCCTCCAAGTTTTGTTGAAATTGGTGCTTTAGATTTTGCGTAATGTTGTTCAATAATAAAACTAAACTAACAAAATATATTCCATTTACTTAACATTGCGATTTTTTTTCAAAGTACTGCTGTCTGCTTCTACTGTGATATACTTTATCCTAAATGTTGCAGATTCGTCAAATAAGATTACCAAATTTGGTCAAAATTGCTAAAGTAGATTTTGTTAAAAGTTGCTCACAAACAACCAAACAAATAAATGACCTAAGAAACAGAACAGGATGAATATAATTATCTTGATTTACTTGAATAATTTTGGTCCATGTAAGTTACATTTCAATTTACGTTATGGAAACATGTGTATTTTAGCCTAGTTATTTTGAGTTTCGACGGTTTTCCTTTTTACCCAAATATTCACTTTCCATCCCAACTACTGTCAGTCATTTAATCCGTTATCAGCCCGACTGACTGCCACGATATGAAATTTTAGAACCTGAAAAACCTTCAACATATCTCAATGCTGATGCCTTTATTTTTTATGGTGTTACCTTTCATTTTTATAAGCAAAAGTTTTTTTTTAAAAGTAATTAAGAAAAGGAAATGAAAAATGTGAACATAGTAAATGATTTAATAGTTAAGCTTTGAATCTTGGGCACTATGGTTCTAAATATTTTGTTGATCTTTGAAATATCAATCCTGGAGACGTGTTGTACGAATAACAATCAATTGTCTCTCTCTCTCTCTCTCTCTCTCTCTCTCTCTCTCTCTCTCTCTCTCTCTCTCTCTCTCTCTCTCTCTCTCTCTCTCTATATATATATATATATATATATATATATATATATATATATATATATATATATATGCACACTATACACAACTATCCTCTTAGGTGAGGGACTTCACAACTGGAGTGCCCACCGGCAACTAAAACTCCCTTCGCTACCAAATTGAAACCTCTGCAATAATAAGCAGAGACATAGATTTTTGTGGAATACTCATGAATATTGAGCTCATTTACCTTGTCATACATGAAATCTCTGCATACATGAATTAGGACATTAAACCCCCCCCCCCCCCCAGCTTCTCACTCCGGAAGGAGGTGTACACTCGCCCTCACTAGTCAATGATATATAGAGGACACTACAACCCGGAATAATTATATATATAATTATATATATATATATATATATATATATATATATATATATATATATATATATATATATATATATGTATATATATATATAAATATATATATATACTGTATATATATATATATATATATATATATATATATATATATATATATATATATATATATATGAATATATATATATATATATATATATATATATATATATATATATATATATATATATATATGTATATATATATATATATATATATATATATATATATATATATATATATATACATATATATATATATATATATATATATATATATACATATATATATATATATATATATATATATATATATATATATATATATATATATATTCCAAAAGAAAAATAAGAAATGATATATTGCATGTAAAAATGTACACAAGACAATAAAAATAATTCCACTCATTTCTTCCTAAGACCTCTGCAACCAAAAAAACACACTACCCAAAGTGAAAAAAAAATCATAACATCAGTTTTACATCACCTCATCAATAACCTCTCTATGGTTGCGGGCAATTCGGGCTTCTTCGGAACCTCCCTATGGTTGTGGGCATTTCGGGCTTCTTCGGCTGGACAGGGGTAGGAATAGATATTCCTTCATTCCTCGATTTTTCTGGTCCGGGTTTACGCCACATTTTCGCAACACAACTCACCACCACCGTTTCACCATTTATTCCAATCACTACAACACTTGCACTTGCAACTTTCAACCAGTGGCCATTAGCCGTTTTCCTAAGAAAATCATTCATCTTCCCGCCCTTCTCTTATAACAATAAATATAAGGTATTCACATCTACACATTTTCTAACACTGCCTAT
The DNA here is from genome assembly GCF_036898095.1 of Palaemon carinicauda. Lineage (NCBI taxonomy): Eukaryota > Metazoa > Arthropoda > Malacostraca > Decapoda > Palaemonidae > Palaemon > Palaemon carinicauda. The sequence continues at coordinate 8,057,067 of NC_090753.1, forward strand.
CCTCAAGGGTGAACTTTAATCCTTCAGCCATTTACCATTTGGGAACCGCCTGGCCCAGCAACCAGGAATCATATAAATACATGAATAATACAGCATCCGCCTGAGGGATCTCAGTTGACATATTTAACCTCTGATTGTTTTTAGGTACACTCAGCAATGTTATACGTATTTCCACACTCAGCAAAATTACTAAAAAGTTTTACGTATACACCTAGCATCAACATAATAACACATTGTTATCAAGTTTATGTAAAACATGTCAAAAAAAGAAATGAGGTCTGTTTAAACAATAACAGCAAAGGAAAAAAAATTCTACTCATCATCTCGAGGGATGTCACATATGCAGAGGTATGGAGGAACATTTTTTAAAACTACGTCTTCAGGTACCACCTGTATGTGTGCCTGATGATGTTCAGACACTGCGCCATTAACAATGGTTTGTATCACAACTGTGTTAGACTTATCCATCTTTACTCAGTACTGACTCAAATACGCTGGCTCTAGTTTGTGTTTCCTAGGTTGTAATCATTTTAAATACACATAATCGCCCACAAATACTTTTACCAATGTGGTTTTGATCCGACCATTATACTTTGAGCTGTGATTTTCATTAGCTCTTGTCAAAAACATTTCAGTGGTGTTCATTTCTCTTCTCAATAGATTTAATGAATATACACGGTACTGCTCAGTTGAATAATTTGGCAATTGTTGCGAATTAATGAGTACCGTATATGGTAACACAGGTTCCTGTCTATGCACTAAAAAGAAAGGAGTGTCCCAGAGCGAAGCATTATATGCAATGTTCAAAGCTAGCTCAGCTGTAGGAAGCATAGCTTGCCAATGAAGGGGGTCATCAGCCACTAAGTAACGTAAAATTCGCACTACTTCCCTATTATAGGATTCCACTAATCCATTTGCTGAAGGCCTATATGCGGTCACTGAAAAGTGTTAAATTTTCATCAAGTCCGTGACCGATTTCACCACCTTATTTATAAAATCAAGACCATTATCACTTACCAAATTTTTGGGCAACCAAACCTAGTAAGGAAAGAGCACAGCGCCTGGGCTAATGAATTTGCAGATTTATCCAACATTGCGTAAGTATGAGTGCACCGAGTAAATGCATCCACAAATACACATATATACTTATGTTGTGTTAACCCGGTAGGAAATGGTCCTACTACATCCATATGCAATTTATAAGATTTAATAGGGACCACAGACCACTTTCTGTCTTCTGGTATAGTGTTTTTATGTTCTTTGAAACAGTTACAAACCTAAAAACCTTTTATATAATTCTCTATAGGTTTTTTCATTCCTAATCAAAAGATGGATTCACGCGCTCTCCTTAATGTTCTATCAATCCCTAAATGTCCTGCATACGGACTTGCATGTATAATGTGGATGGCTTGTTTAATTAAAGAAGGAGGAATAATCACCTGTTTACAAAATTCCCCTCCCCTCATCTTGTAAGCACAATATAAGATATCATTTTCAATAAACAATTTCTCACAAGGCACATTCAGAAATGACGGATAACTCTCCGATTCTCCTTTATTCTCTGCATGCACTTTTTCCATCCATTCCTCTTTTTTTCTGTCCTTGTCAGCCTATTATGTCCCATCCTCCCAAGTCAATTAAACCTGCATCATAAGAGAATTCATTCCGGACACCCCTGGTCATGTCCTCGCCCACCCAAATATATTCACTTTCGCTGCTCATATCTCTCTCTCTCTCTCTCTCTCTCTCTCTCTCTCTCTCTCTCTCTCTCTCACCCCAATTTCTGAATCCTCATCGGGGGAATTCCCGACCCGTTTTATATTCTCTCTATTTTCATTAGGGTCTTAAATAATTTGGTTACGTTCTTCGTTCCTCTTTTGTGCCCTAGTTGTTACTACTATTACTGCAACTCTAGAGAGAGCATCAGCTACCTGTTTTGCTTTACCTTATATGTGGTGAAAACCCTTTATATTAAACTCTAGCAATCTCTCAATCCATCTCGCTTGTCTAGAGGTCAAATCATTTTTATAATACAAATCACGTAAGGGGCGATGATCACTTTGCAACTCAATCGACTAACCTAATGAGAAGAACCGATGCCTCTTTAGAACCCAAAGAAAAGTTAGAACCTCTCGATCGAATGTACTCTAATCCTTTCCTGCCCCTTTTAATGTCCGGAAAGCAAAACCAAGGGGTCGCTCTCTGCCTTTATCATCTGGTTGAGAAACTACGCCACCAATAGCTATGCTACTCGCATCTGTTGTCACTAAAAACGTGCGTTAAAATCTAGGATATGTGAGTAATTCATTGCTAGTTAAGGCACCTTTCAAACGGTTAAAAGCCCTTTCTTCTTCCCCTACCTAATTCATTACTTTTTGTTTCTTTAAAGCATCTAAGGGTCTCGCTATCTCACCAAAACCTGTTATGAATTTACGGTAATACCCAGCAAGTCCTAGGAATCCAGCTACTTTCCTTAGAGTTACGTGGCCAGGGGAATCTCTAATAGGCGCTACTTTACTGGGGCAGGGTTGGATACCTTCTGGGGTTATAATGTGACCTAAAAATTCGACCTGTTTACAGAAAAATTTGCACTTTGACATACTTATTTTCATTTCATTACATCGCAATGCTTTTAAAACTTCACAAATATTATTAATATGTTCTTAGGCCGTTTTCCCCGTAATTATGATGTCATCTAGATAAACAAGAACATTACGGCCAATTAAGGGCGACAAAGCTGCCATCATTATTCCAAAAAAATTACTTGGAAAATTTTTAACACCGAAGGGAAGAAAATTAATCTGAAATAATGGATCGCTAACTATAAATGCCGTTTTACATTTACTGTCTTCCTGAATGGGTTTTTGTTAGTATCCAGATTTCAAATCAACAGTTGTAAAATATTTGCTATCCCGTACTTTCACAAGTAATTCTTCGATCGAGGCCAATGTAAATGCATTATCCTTAGTGATTGCATTCAATTTCCTATAATCAACACACAATCTTGCTAAGCCATCCTTTTTCCTAACAGCTACAATTGGAGGAGCCCAGGGGGATTCGCCTCCTCAATTATCCTTTGTTGGCCTAATTTATTAAATTTCCTTTCTATCTTTCCTTGGAAATGAATGGTTACCTTATATGGCCTTGACCAGATAGGCTCCGCCTGCCGAGTTTCAATGCTAAAGGGAAATCGATTAATCCTCCCGGGTGGCTCATCTCCAATTTCAATTACATCTGAATAATTAATGACAATGTCTTAACTACAGGCTCATATTCTGACGTACATAATTTTTGCGCTTGCATAATCAAATTCTGAGTGCATTCGCCTGTGCGGGCTGGAGTTGTGGCTCCCAACATCCCATTATAAGCAATTTCACATAACTCTAATTAACACACAGAATTACTTCCCAAGTCAACTCTTTTATTTGACAAATTAACTATCGTTATATCAGCTCTGTTCTCTTTAATTTTTTCAGGCCCTCTAATATCATATGGGCCCAATTGTCATTTGATTTAACAACTACCTTGGTTCCTTCCTTAAGAGGGCGACACGGGTCACAGATAAGCTTGTAAGCGTCTGGGGAGACAACACTTCTCCTCTCTCAGGTACAGCGGTTACCCTACTCAAATGTCTCTCCGAGCTAACACACGCACTTACTGTCTCATGACTTTTTATCGACAAAATGTACTCTCCTTCTTTTACTGTTATTGTATCTTTTCCACAAAAATGCTTATTTGATTATTAGAGATAAAGTCTATTCCTATGATAGCCTCGATTCCAGGAATTCCCAAGGTTGGCAAGACAAAAAATTCATGTGTAAACTTCACAGACCCCACCTTGAATTTGACGATTGTTGTATGGTGTATATGTAGTTTATTTCCTCCTGGCGTGTCAAGAACAATAGATGCCGCTGACTGTAGTGGATTTGAAGAGAATCTTTTTCAATCAATGAAACACTGGCTCCAGTCTCAGTAAGCGCTTAAATAAATTTATCTTGCAGGTCGATCCTAACTGCTAACATTCCTAGACAGCCATTACGAGATATGAAGCAGGGCCAATGACCTCAGCTGAAATGCCACTGGCCCCATGTGCTGCGGGGGTGAGGACGGGGTTAGCGATGGAGATGCCAGTGCCTGCTCTGTCACATCTGTCGTCACTGCTTCCTCGGCTACTACTTGTGATTCCATGGGGGGGGGGGGCATCGGATTCCCTTGTCTCCCCCTTCCTCTGTTTCCTTTTCCTCAGATGTTGGCCGGGGGGAGTGTGCGTGTGCCACAGCCCGCCCGCCCTGGGCGTTTTATGCTGAGCACTCTCGATCTAGATGACCGTAGGCCTGACAAGTGTAACAGTGGGGGGATCCTTGGGTAGGGCACTCCACTCGTCAGTGCCCCTCTCCCCCACAGTGCCAACATCTGAAGACTCTGCTAATCTGCTGAGAGCATTCCCCTTTTACCTCTCTTTGTGGGTCGACTGCCTCCTACGGCTGTCAACTTCTGGGAATCCGCCCCATTATTCCCAGATCTATTTTCTTCTGGCAAACTGTCTAAAATGTTTTTTTATCACACTCACTTCGTCTGCTAAAGAGCGATTATCATCGAACAAATAACCACATAATTACGGGTTTACCACTCTGCGAATATGCAGTTGCCTTTTTAACACCTTCTGGGAGATTGGCACTCCGGGTAGCAAACAAATCGCAATCCTTTAAAATGCGAGTTGCAAAACTAAGAACGGATTCACCTTTCCGTATTTTGGTTTTTTAATTTTCTTTCAGGTCTCCCTTTGTCGCACAGGCAAGGCATACTTCTCAATTACACTTTGTTTTATTTCAATATAACTTCTTAAACTGTCCTGCGGGCAACACATTACCTCCATTGCCGGAGCATCTTTCAGCAATCTAAGTACTTGAATACCTTTTTTTTCTTTCCAACCACCCATATGTAGCTACTTCAAAGTCTCTCAAAATCACTTCAATTGATTGAAACCCTTCCTTAGGCCGTTGATTATCAAAAGGCCTAAGACTTACCCGGAGTTCTGGCAACTTTCCAAGGACGATTTGCGTATCTTCACACAGCTGTGCATGTGTGTGCGTTTGCGTTTGCGTTTGCGTTTGGACTTCGTTTATGTACGTCAGATATGCTGTGGTTGCGCATCGCTCCTCTTCTCACTCAACCAAGAAATTGTTCATTACCTGTAGCATATTATCTAACTTATTTTCCAATTCTTGCATTCTAATTTCCTGTCTATATTCTTCAT
>NC_090753.1:8064823-8069823 GCF_036898095.1 Palaemon carinicauda
TATATATATATATATATATATATATATATATATATATATATATATATATATATATATATATATATATATATATATAGCCTATATATATATATATATATATATATATATATATATATATATATATATATGTATATGTATATATATATATATATATATATATATATATATATATATATATATATATATATATATATATATATGTATATATATATATATATATATATATATATATATATATATATATATATATATATGTATGTTTGTGGGTGTGTGAGTTTATGTGTATGTAATTAAGCAATTAAGAAAGTTGAAGCAATGTCGTCACAATGAGTTTGAGAATCGCCAACACTTTAAAACTTGCGAATTAAAAGGGGAAGATAAAGTCCACTAATTTAAAGTCAAAACAAAAATGAATAACGATCTAAAAACTGCTTGTAACAAAAATTAAAGATGAAAACAAAATCCTAATATGCTAAAACCAAAATATAAAGCTATCTTCTAAGCCTTTTACATCGGGAAATGATTCACAAAGAACGCGTATGAATGAGGAAGCAAAGACGTGAAATACGATAGCTGAGTATTGCTGAATCCACATAGCGTGACAATGGACTGGAACGAATTCCGTGAGACTTGGGAGGATATCCAAGATTTAAAGATTAAGATTCTCGTAAAACTCAAGGAGTCTTGTTTCCCTGGGAAGGAACGGAGGCACTCGAAATAGTTTATTGGTGATGGTGGTAGCTGGGAAATGCCTGGGCTTTGGGAATGACATATGATCGAGGAATTAGGTTGGCTGAATTACTTTTTCGAATGATATGAAAATGCAATTAACTGTGATTTATTTGTTTTTACTGGAAGTTAAATTGATCTTGTGATATGGCTATTAAATAAGGTTTAGGGATTCGATGACAGAATTTTCCTGCAGTATTATTGGCAATTTGATATATATATATATATATATATATATATATATATATATATATATATATATATATATATATATATATATATATATATATATACTAGTCAGTGACACCAATACTAGGCTGGTTTGCTTTGAGCAAAAAAGCTAAAATATGCTGTAGTTTGCCGGCTTGGTTATAAAAATGGACAAACCACAGACATGATTGAACATATATCTGAGGCCTTTGTCCTGCAGTGGACTAGAGACGGCGTCCTTGGTTGTTGTAGTTACTTATTGTATGGTAAATGTTTGAAATAAAGTATTAAAATAGATAAAAAGCGATTATATTTTAAGAATTTAAATACTTTAATCGGGTACGTTGACCTCATATAAGTACTGTATATACCATGCAAATACAGCCCAAGATAATACATTTTACAATATTGTATTTACATAATAGTGTGCAAATATCAAAACCCATGAAAATTCCAATCTTCAAAAAGTTCACTTGAGAGAAAAGGTAGTTGTTATACTTGAATGGAAATAAGTATATGTTGGTATGATTTATACGGAATTATAGAAAATACTCAAATACCTTGTTTTTCTCAATAACTGACACTCATCCCTTTATAAAAAAAAAAAAATCTTGGTTCACCACCAACATCGCTCAATATCTGTAAATGTCAGAACCAATTTACGGAAAATATCCTATAAAAAACATTCTTATATTTTTTACCTGGAACTAGACGGGCTAAGATTACTACACACACACCTTTTGTGAGAGTGAGCCATTTGGTTGCAACTGAGAGATGAGGTGAATACAACTAACTTTATTCAACCAGATAGAGAGAATTCATTTACAAGTTCAGGAGAAGGTAAAAATAAATTCAAACAAAATAATTCATGAAATGGTAGGCTTAAAAAAGAAAATACTGTTACAATTTATGAGTGTATGTGAAACATACTTTGCACGGCTCCCACCTTTAAAAAGACATGTGTGAAATGGGGAGCCCTCTTCTTGAGCGGCATACTGTAGGCAGTTTAACTGGCAGGAGATACACAGGTTTTTGGCAATCTATGGGGACCAAGTCTTTTTTGCCTTGAATGTTGATCAAGAAAGAATTCGGATTGCGATGGGTCATGAGGAAACGACCTGTGTAAGGGGCTGTTAGCAGTGACTTGCTATATTTTGCCTGCAGAATGCAAATTTGACGGTATGTGTTGCGTGGCTAGGGCTTTTAAGGCTGGCAACTTGAAGTAAATTTTCTCACAATGTGATGTAAGTGCTATAGTTAGTCAGAGGAGGCTGCACATAGAAAATGTCGGCCTGTGACCAACATGATGCCATTTCATCACTTCAGTTTCCAAGATATCCAGGGCATCTTTACAAGTGGCCTAATGCCCTGGGAGGACCTAGAGAAGAAGGGTAAAACAGGGGAAGTCCTTGAAGAGTTACATCAGTGTTGCTTTGAGTATGCAATGAAAACATTCAACCATTAATTTGACCGCAGAGTTGAAGGCTGTATGATGTAGGGTGTTTCCCAGGAGATTTTTTAATGATATCAACAATTGATAGGTGAAAGTGGTTCCAGTGTCAGAAGTAATATGCTCATGGATGCCAATTCTAGTTCTCCACCCTGAGAGTAAGTCAGATGTAAATGAGGCGGCCGATGCAGTTTCCATTAGCACGGCTTCAGGGCAACAAGTGGAGCAGTCGATGATGGTAAATAGGTAACAATGTCCTTTTGATGTTGGAATTGTACCTACTCTGAAAACAGGAATGTGGGCAAAACACAAAATATTACTAAGGAACTGTAAAGGTAACCATTCTTGAATCCGTATGTCGATATGCTTTTGAAGTTTGGCATGAAGCATAGGTGCAGACTCATTCCTTAGCATCCTTAGTAATGTCACACTAAATGAACGTCGTCTGCAGTAGCCGTGCAGTATATCGGCACGATGTGAAAGCTCATGAATGAAATCACACTCCTGTAGGACATGGCAACAGTTATCCATGGTTGTGGTCTATTTGTACTGACATCAGAGAGGAGGGTGGCATTGGAGTCGTCTATTACAATGTCTTCCCAACAGAGGGAAATGTAGGATGTCCTATGCATTCGGTACTCTCTATCTCTTAATTGGGCTTCTGCCAGGAAGTTGTAATCCAGTCCCAGATGAATGGCAGCCAATATGTTTTCTGATAGGGCATCGGCTACAGGATTAATTTTCACAGGGACGTGTTGATGATTGCATTTGTAATGAGCGTTGGCAAAGAGATGTCAGTGTTGATGGGTGGACCAGGAGTTGCACTGTTAAGTGGAGGCATTCACAAGAATCATGTGGTCTGGGCAAATTATGAAGAGTGTACCTTCTAACATGTGAGGAAAGTGAGACTACTAAATGCACTGCCACTGCCAGCAATTGAATAATAGAGTATCCATATCCGACCTTGGACATTTCTCTACTGAAGAAGGCCCACAGCCGGGATGAGCTCTTGACCACATGCTTGAATAATGTACCTATAGCAATGTCACTGCCATCTATAAAGAGGAGAGGAGCATATGGCATGAGAAAAGTTAGAACACCAATGGTTGATAAGGCCTTTTTTGTGTTGCAGAAGGTCGCTTCTTGAAGTGGATCCCAATTCAGGTTTTTATGCTTTCCTCTGAAGAAGGCATAGAGGGGGGCCATGAGTGGTGGCAATGGCTGGCAGGAAATGGGGATAATAGTTGATGATGCCCATGGATTCCTGCAGTGCTTTGATGGTCGAGGGCTTGGGCGAGTTTGGAACGCCTGCTACCTTCTCAGCAAGGAGAAGGACTCATTTAAGAGTGATATGGTACCCAAAGAAAGATGTATAAGCGTGACATCCGTGCTCTTGAAACCTTTTGGCAAAGGGCCAGTTCTTTCGTTCTGCCAAACCTTTGTTTAGTGGCTGCCAAACAATTTGCTTCCAGACCCTTGAATCTATCAAAATCTGTGAGCCCATTACTCTTGATATAGTGAGAAACACTGTGTTTTGCAGGAACCATGAAAGTTTGGTGAAGTTGTTGATGGAAAACCTTCATGTACGACTTGAACGAGTAGGCAGAGACATCCGTTTCTGCACTGATGTGGAGAGTGAGGCTGCAAGGTACGGGTTGAAGAGTTGTTAGTGAATAGGCGTCTGCCATGACTATACTTTGGTAAGCCACATACACTAGGAGGTGAACTTGTGAGAGGAAATCCGCACCCAAGATTTGCAACGTAATGTCAGTAACAAGAAGCTTCCAGTTATATATGGTATTTCTAAACGTTAATATGAGGTTTTCATGAACATGGGTGGGTATTGCAGATCCATTGCAGCTACAAGAGGTACATTGAGAGATTTAGACACACTGCATCGTGTTCTGGAGAGTGGTCTTTTCAGAAGAGAATGGCAAGCACTCGTATCTACCATTAATCGCACTTCCGTACCTGCATCATGTTAAAAAAAATAAAAAAGATAGTGATAGGGGAGGCCACCGCTATATTGAATTTTTTTCTTGGCCACAGACAATTGTATACATATTTCGTTGCAGTAGTCCCAAATCTGGAATGGTAGTAACATAACTGCATCCAATGAAACCCAATTCAGGTTTTTATGCTTTCCTTTAAAAGAGGCATAGAGGGGGCATGCTTGGTGGCGAGGGCTGGCAGGAAATGGAGATAATAGTTAATCATGCCAAAGAATTCTTGCAGTGCTTTGATGGTCGAGGGCTTAGGAGAGTTTGGAACCATTGCTACTTCTAAGCGAGGGGGTGGACTCATTCAGAAGTGATACGATACAGAAGGAAAGATGTGTAAGGGAGACGACCATGGTCTTGAAACCTTTTAGCAAGATGTCATTTCTTCCATTTTGGCAAACGTTGATTAGCGGTTGACCAAAAACGTGGTGCCAGACACCTGAATCTGTCAAAAACAGTGAGAAATACTGTGTTTGGCTGGATCCCTGGGAGTTTGGTGAAGTTCTTGATGAAAAACCTTCATGCATGAGTTGAACGAGTTGGCTTAGACATTCCTTTCTCCGCTGATGTGGGCAGTGAGATTTGAGGTCACAGGTAGAAAAGTTGTCAGT
>NC_090753.1:8074823-8082323 GCF_036898095.1 Palaemon carinicauda
TTCTTCTTTGCACCAGTGGAGATTTCATTGATAATTTTATGATCAATTCTTACACTATTGCCACTCCCTGAATTCATAGCTTAGTCAGCCTCTTCTGCTTTCCCGTCTAAATATTCTCTCCAGTCATTCCTGGGTTTTCTATTGACTTCACTCACAATTCCGGAACGCTTAGCATGCTTTACCTTTTAATTTTCATTGCTTCCTCAGAAACTCTCAACAATCTATTTCTGTGTTTGTTTCCTTTTTATGGTTATCCTAAGGATCATTTAATATCCATGGTTTTCTCCTTGTAACTACATGTCCCAAAATTTCACACTATTCTTCATTAATTGTCTGCTCTTCGTCTTTTAAAGAAAATCAATTCCATCATTCACTTGCACATTTTTCTCTATGCTTACCTTTTGGAAGCTTAGCTGTATCAAACCTAAGTATTCTATCCACATTTTTGTTGGGTGCTTTTAGTTTCAATTTCAGTGTGGCAACGATATGCTAGTGATCACTACTAATATAGGCACCTCTATAGCTTCCAATATTTCTCACAGTGACCCTCCCTTTTTTATTAATGGCTATGTGATCTATTTGATGTTTGTTATTGCCACATGGCGAAGTCAATGTATATTTTTTTATGTCCTTCATTTATAGTGAATATACTGTATTTCTCATTTGCTGATAGTTTTACTATCTCATTTGATGTTAAATCGTCTTTTGTGTGAAACTTTGGAGAAAAAAGAATGAATCCAAATGAATCCAATATGTTTCTTCTCAGTCATTCTTTGATTAGATCGAATGCATCTTGTTTTCCCCCTCTCCTTTTATTATAACTTCGTTGAAATTTTTATGTTGACTAAGGTATGAAACAACATTATGTGGGAATAACATTTTGGATACTAGTTAATAAATTGTACTTTTTCAGACCTTTCCTCCGTTTCTGTATTAGTGTTTGGCGAATATGAAAGATAGTACTTTTCATAGTTTTAAATTGGGGTAGGAATATACATTTAATTATGAATAGTAGATCAAATTTTACTTATGACTCTTCATTGGTTATTGTCAGCTCATCCTTAAGAATTTTCTCTCCTATAATATTTCAATCTCATGATATAGGATAATACTTCTATTACCTAGCCCTACCTGCTGAGTCATCAGCAGCCAAGCCTAGTCCTCCCCGTTCCTAACTTTGGCGCTGATTATGAACTGTATGTATGGTTAGTCTCTAGGGCACTGTCATGACAGTTAGAGCACTGACGCTGTCCCTTGCATATACCATTTATGAGTGCCCGTTACCCAGTTAAAGTTTATAGTATATCCTTCTTTTCACTATCTCAGGTTGGTATATATAAAGGATAATTCTTCTGATATTTCTATGCATACTGAGACACAACTCAATGGCCTAATCATATACTTCATTGTTTGAAAATCACTAATAACTCAAAACTTTACTAAATTTTAAGTTGAGATTTATCACCATTATTATTTACTTTCTCTTTTCAAATCTTCAAACATTTCTGCAAAAAGTCTCTAATTGAATTTTACATACTCGAGTCAAAACGCCCGGTCTGAGTGCTATAAAGCGACACCCTTACTAGGTTGGTCTGTTTTGAGTGATCAGAGGAAAATTTCCCGCCATCACCAATCTCCAATGGCCCGCATAGTGATGCAAACTGACCAAACCCTAGACATGAGTAAGAATGTCTGAGGCCTTTCTCCTGCAGTGAACCAGAAACGGATGAGTTTGTTGTCAGTTGGATCAATACGACAGACTAGGAATCAACTCTAATCTTTTATTATAACAGAATAGTATTAACGTTATCTGTCTTCCTACTCGGCATTAACGATCCGATCCTTGTCTGGGCAAAAGTACTCATCATTGAAGGAATTTCTTTATGGGTCTCTGATCCCGTGGCAGACCGAGTTCGATCATCAAGGATATTTGAGGCTTATATATCTCTCCTTCCTCCACGGATCCCATAGAAACTCTTTGTGATGAAATTTGATACAGTTTCTCTATACAAGTTTGGAACTATCTGCTCCATTCATCTCCCAACAATGGCCTTTGCTATTGACCTCTCTCTCTCTCCCTCTCTCTCTCCTCTCTCTCTCTCTCTCTCTCCTCTCTCTCTCTCTCTCTCTCTCTCTCTCTCTCTATACAACTTTGGAACTATCTGCTCCATTCATCTCCCAACAAAGGCCTTTGCTATTGACCTCTCTCTCTCTCTCTCTCTCTCTCTCTCTCTCTCTCTCTCTCCTCTCTCTCTCTCTCTCTCTCTCTCTCTCTCTCTCTCTCTCTCTCTCTCTCTCATCAATTTAAAAGATCTGCTTTTGTTATTAATAGTTTGTTTCTTGTTTAAAATGCTTCAGTTTTGAAGGCCATTCATGTATGCCAGAGGGAAGGGATGGTAACGATGCCCTAGAACCTGACCATATATAGATACCCACAGCACCCAAGGCCCCTCTCCACATAAGGGCCAAACAATGGCTTTTCAATACTCAGCAGTAGTCCTTTAGTCTCCCCATAGCATCCCCTACTTACCTAACTAGGATTATAAGGATGCAGACTCTACTACAAACTATTGGGCTTAAGTGGAAAACAAACACCATTCTGGCAGATCGAAAGGGGAGAAAGTTTTAAATAGGCCACCCACAAGTTGTTAATTTATGAAACCAAACACAGTGATTTTGAATGTTACATAAATGACAAGAAATTAGAAACCAGAGTTTAACCATACTCGCAGAAAGGGATTTGAGGCGTATGGCACAGTATAAAATGCTATTCTCATACTATAGTGCGATAGCCTATGTACCATGGTATTCCACTGTCTTTGGGTAGAGTTCTACTGCCTCGTGCTCCCATTCTATCTATTTTCTTATTTCCTTTCCTCACTATATTTTTTTCCGTTATTGTTCTTGGGCTTATCGCATCCTGCTTTTCCAACTAGGGTTGTAGTTTCGCCAGTCTTAAATAGTAATAATAGTTTGTGTGTTAGTTAATCTAATATTGGACATTTATCTGCAATTTCACAATCTGTATATTGAAGAAAAAATGAAAATACCCCATCTCCAAAAGGGGAAAATTAATTACAGCAGAAAACTACAAGATAATCAGGAATATCGATTTCGAGCTCTGGCTAACGAACTGTTAAATGTATTAATAGAGATTAAGGCAGTCTGTGTGGAATGCATAGGATCCCTAATAATCTGTTTTTATTTCCCTAAAGACTATTAAAGTAAATTAAAGGACACAAGCAACTAATATCATAATAACGTTGTTTGAATAAAAAAAAGAAATGCTATGAATCTCTAAGAGTGTTTATTAAATTATGTTCCACTGATAATAAAGAACCCTTTGGTAGTGGTTCTGTTTGTGTTAAGTAATATAATTGAATGAGTTATTTCATATGTCCTCTAGGTACTCTATTCATAGTAATTCGGCTTTTTAATTTGATATAATTTCAAGAGAACAATGTTCTGCTCTTTTCTTCCTCTTAGAGTTATTTCCATCATTTTTCATTCCAAAGCTCTTGAAATTGTAAGTAGCTTATGTTTTTAGGCTTTGATAAAGTTCCACCGTTTCTGATGCATGAGTTAACGTTGGTCGGACACTCTCACTATATACAATTATTTTTAGAGAGAGATTCACTTTGAAATAGATGATCTCATTTTGTTTACCAAAGCTCTTCATCCCATGCTTATCATTCTTTCATTTTCAGTCTATTGTCATGGGGAAACACTTACTGACCACACTAAGTAAATCATTAACAATCTCTAGAGGGTCATCCATAACGCTTATTTTTTTATCACTACAATTTAATTGAACATTATCTTAAATTTATTCATATTCATTTCCAGTCCTACGTTTATACTTTCTCGATTCAAATATACTATCTTTGTAATATCTCCTATGATTCCCTAATAGAAAAATCTTAAGTTGTTGAGGTATTCCTCATAAATAATAATTCCTACATTTTAATAATATAAATTCTTAGAACCTTTTTATAGATATGCTTTTGATAATTAAGAGATTGAGCCTCCTTGTCTAACTCACTTCTTAATCTGAATTTTCTCGATATATTTATGCAGCATTAGGATTGCTGTACTTCATATATATATATATATATATATATATATATATATATATATATATATATATATATATATATATATATATTTCATCTAATACACTCCCTCGTGGTTGCATGTTCTGGGTAAATGTTTTTTCATCTTTTCCTGGCTTATGTTGCTCTTCTTTGGTACCTGACTTTTACTGGTTCGAGGCTGTATACGTCATGAAGCGTTTCGCTGTTTTCTTTATTATTATTATTATTATTATTATTATTATTATTATTATTATTATTATTATTATTATTATTATTATTATTATTATTATTATGCATGCTGGTGCTATTGAATATAGTTCTTTTTATCCAATACTTTGAGATATTTTAATTCTCCTTTTCTGTGTTCTGCTAATTGGAGTTTTTGTTTGATATAGCAGCTTATAACAGTTCTTTTGATAGAGAGACCAAGGATTTCAACTTTGTTTTTAAATGAAATAATATTGTTTACTGTTATTGGTGCTGGTGTATTATTCGGATACTGATAAGAGCTGGAATTCGTTTTTTGTTCTTATTTTTCACTTGTTTTCGCAATAATTTATTCTTTTGATCTCTCTTTCGGTTTTTATTTTCAATTTGTTTTTTTAGGAATTTGTAGGATGCACTATTACTTGTGTGGTGTCCTCTGCATAGGCATAGTTTATGACATATTTGGGAGTGGATGGTATATCTGCTAGCGTAGATTATAAAAAGTGTTGGGGATAGTATGTCCCCCCCCCCTCCCTGCGGTACCCCACTTTTATATCTATTGTTTCACCCAGTTTCCCATCTCTGCTACGTATTCTGAAACTTCTGTCTTAAATGTAGCTTGAGAAGAGTTTTTCCATTGTTACTGGTAGTTCAAATTGAAGTACTTTATATTTGAGGCCGTCATGCCATACTTTATCTAATGCCTTAGAGATATCGATATCTATCAGGTGATAATCCATTGATGTTTTTTATTCAGCTCATTCATGGCTCTCGTTTTATAAATTACCATGAGGGTAGTTTAAGCGTTTCTCCTTGTCCTGAAACTATGTTGGTGTTTGTACAATTTATTCCATTTTTTCTAGGAATATCCTTAGTATTGTATTTATGATTTTTTCAAACACTTTTCACGGCACTTCCAGCAGAGTAATTTACCTTCTGTTTGCTAGCATATTTTGGTTTGTCCCTGGTGTGTGGAGGAGTATGAACATTCATTCTTTGTTTGTTTTTTGGTAATATTCCAATGAGAGTGTTAAGTTTGATATTTATCATGGTCTTCTCCATGCCACCATTGGTAGTTTTGATGGCATTAACTTGTTTATGCCACTTTTACCTGGTGCTTTGTGTTTAAATCCTTTCACTGCTTTCATTATCTAATGTATTCTAATGTTTGCAATTAAGTTCATTTTCTTAGTCTGTAATTTTGAATGTACTCGCCCGTGTTTCAGTTTGCTCTTCCATGTATTCTCCCTTTCCACCATTACTGTTGGTTAACTATGGTATTTCTAGTTTGGGTTTCCCTAGTAATCTTTGTATCTTTTCCCAGGATATTTCTGAGTCTTTCGAAGTTTTGCGTTGTTCCAATTTTCTCTGTTTAACCCGTCAGATGCATCAATTATTCTATTTTGGATGTCTTTTGAAGATGTTTATTATACTTATCCATTTGCCTGTGTTTGGTTGTAGGTAATGTAATTGTTGGGTGAATAGTTTCAAGCACTCGCTATATGAGTTGTGTTCATGTGATGATATTTTTTTTTATGAGGGAGACTGTTTCTATTGTTTCTAATATGTCAGACCTCTATTTCTTTATTGGCGAATTTACTGTGTTTTCTGTTATAGTTTCATTAATGTTTAGGTCTATATCTTGCTCCTATGAGGCTATTTGCCTTGTTATTGTGTCTTGAAAGATTTCCCAATTAGCTTTCTTTATTTTGTGCCTTTCTTTTATTTTCTTTGACTATTGGTTTTGTTGAGAGTTTTATTGCGATTGGAATATGATCAGATTTTATAATAGATCCTGATGATATGTTGTACTTCCAGTGTGCTCTATTGTTTTCATATATGATTGGGCCTAAATGTGTTATAAGGTTAATGTTTATGGGTTGATTTAATGCATTTCCTTTAGTATTCGTGTAAGGGTGTCCTATAAAGTGTTGTCTTGCACTTAATTATCCTATTATGTATGTGGGAATGTTGCTGTGTTTGACCGGAGAAAAATCTGTGATTGGGTGGAATGGTCTTCTGGGTGGTTGATATATAGTGCTAATGTTTATTAGGCCTTTCGTGGTTTGTGTCTGTACTGAATTGTATGTGTCTATTAGCTTGCATTTGGTGTAGGTTTCAATTGCTATGTCTACACCTGCAATACATTCGTTTTGTGTAATCTTTCTGTACACATAATGTGTATAGATTTTCATTTGTTCCTCGCGTGTGCATGCGTGTGTTTGTATATATATATATATATATATATATATATATATATATATATATATATATATATATATATATATATATATATATATATATAAACATACCTTTTCTGAGAGTTAATACCTTAGTATAATAAGGCAATTTCCGTACCATCTTGATTAACAAAGCTGTACTAGTCAGGGTGACGTATTCTAGATTGGTTTGCGATCATACAAAATTCTCCTACCATGACCAATCTGCACTGTCCAGTGTGGAGAAAAAAAAAAAACTAGCCAAACCTCAAACATGAATTAACAGGTCTGAAGCCTCTATTCTGCAGCGGACTAGAAAGAGCTGCATTTACTTTTTTGACACATAGTATAATGGCTTTCGAATTATGTAAACTCCCAAGCTCCAACCTCCCCTGCTTATTTTTACATAAATCTGTTATACCTGAAAAATAAATGAGCTCTGAAAATATTACGCAACTCTCAGACGGCAATATGTATGAGCACTGAATATCCAAAGGTATCTTACGTTACCCAAAACCAAACTAGAAGATTACTATTCTAAACAAACCTCATACTTTGGTTCTTGGTCAGGGAATCGAGAGAAGTACTGAGAAAAAATATGGGTTATAGAAATAATAAACGCTTTACAAAAATAAATATATTTTTTAAAAACTTAATAGTAATTAAAAAGAATTAAAACCAAAAAATAAGTCACTCGAAATATTAAACCTAAACTAAACCTTAGAATAAGAAAAACAAATTTACTTTATGAAAATTATACAATCACTTGTCTCACTGAAATTAATTTATATAGATATTTAATTTTGACATTTAATTAATAGAGTTATTAACCCTTTTAATTAAATGTCCACCTATGGCGCATGCGCCAAGACTGGCGCATTGCACGATTACAAGTGGCGCACTATACCCCCAGAGATAATCAAAGAAAAAGACATGACTGCTCATTAAAATAAATTATATATATATATATATATATATAT
>NC_090753.1:8096446-8116446 GCF_036898095.1 Palaemon carinicauda
GTCCCTCATCCATGCCTGCCTGTAGAGCCAGACGGCATTGGTCAGGAAGCCTGAATTAGTTTCTCCCCTTCCTTATATGCACTCTTTCGGTTGCCGGGCTTGGAGGTTGTGTACACTCTTATCCCGGCATCCATTCTATTTTTCTTCTAGTGCTGTACCCGACCCGGCTGCCGGACTATGAGGCCGGCTGCCGGCCTATGAGGCCGGCAGCCGGGCAGGTGTAGTCCTCTGGTTCTTTTGCTGCCGGCTGGCATCGGTCTTGTACCTTTGCCGGCCGGCTTAATTCAGCCCTTGTCTGCCGGTCACCAAGAGTGTGGCCGGCAGCTGGGTACTACCTTGTGTAGTTGTCGGCGGCAGCCATTGCGGCCTACATTGGCAGTTGCCGGCCAGCAGTTGCTGCTGGCCGGCACATGCATTTGAACCAGAGTGCTGCCGCCTTATAGCTGTTAAGTAGTATACTTTAAAGCTAGTTGTGGTGTGTGCCGGCCGGCAAGTGCTGGCCGGCACGCATCCCCCTATACTGTACTAGTATTCTTCAGTATAACATATACTGTAAGAAGAAAACTATGGTAAGGGTTTTGGTACAGCACTGTGTCTTCTAACACTATTGTGTTTTCTTGCACATCCCTTTGCTGTTGCCCTACAGATAGGAAAGTGAGTTCTTTTCCTGTCTATTATCCAGGATTTTAAAATCATTGCTTAGGTGTTAGCTCCACCTGTTTCCTCTGGAAACCTTGCATTTGTTACTCTAGAAGAGATTAACCATTTGATTTTATTATCTGGAAGGCTGCATCAATGGGTTGTGAGGGAAACACAAGTGTGTGTCTTTCCTTTCTGAATTGTTATGCTATAACTATGCATATCCAGTGATACATAGTTCACTTGATACTCATGGAAATTTCTTCTCTTTACAGAAGGACACTCCGAAGTGCGGAAGTGCTTTCTGCAACGTCCGCCGCAAGAACCTCTGCGGACATGAGTTTTGTAGGAGACACGCAGCATACGCTGTCTCCAAGGATGATCTCCGGTATTGGGACCCTCAGGTATGTACTGTGTGCACTAACCTGATTACTGAAACCTTTGATGGAGGAATCAAGGGATATAGCTAGGAAGAAGCTTTGTACCTGGGTGAGGGGCTTCCAAAAGAACACTTCTGGCCCTTATCTTCCAAGTGAGAAGATGAGGGCGTATCTTTTCCCTAAGGCATCAGCTGATGCAGTGATTCCCCAGCCTCAAGAGGAGATCCCCTAAGTTCAGATCCAGGTGGATGCTGTAGTCGCGGTCGCGATGCAAGACATCCAGTTAGATGACAGGATGTCTGATGTGGACGAGTGTCTGGAGGAAGACCTCCTGGCAGAAGCCCAGGATGAAGTTCAAGCCCCAGACGTTGTAGAGGTAGACGTCGACGAGGTGTCGGCTACTCCGGTTCAGATTCCGGAGCCTATTCCCTCAACATTGGCCGGTCTCCCAGTAGAGCTGGGACAGGCCCTTTCTTCTATTGTTGGAATGATCCAACAAATGCAGAAGGAGAATCAGGAGAAGGCGGCTGCAATGGAACTGCGAATGCAATGCCTTGCAGAATCACATGGGCCCCAGAAAAAGCTCAGTGTGGAAGACCTTCCCTTGTACTTAGATGCTAACCCATGGAGGTATGCTGAGCACATGCTGATGACGACTGGAAAGATCGTCATCTCGGATAAGCTGGGCTCAGTTCCCCTGGAGGAGGTGGAATTCTGGCCCAGCAAGGCATCATATCCGGACTGTTATGTCCGGCTGAGGAAGGAACCAGCTTCAAAGGAGGAGACAGAGCCGAAGGAGGTCATAGTGATGGACCATGCTAAGGCTCAAGCTCTACTTTCATCCTCGATGAAAGAGAGGGGCTTCTCTAACTCAAAGGTAGCCGCATTGAACAGGAAGCTCCCTTCCTTTGTGTCCTCGCCTACTAGAGCCATCCCCTTTTTACAGAAAGGGTTTCAGGCTGTACTAAAAGCAGTCGAGGCCGGCAAGCCTTGCCCCTCCTAGAGGAGTGTAAACCCTTGTCGCTGGCCCTGCCTATGGACCACAAAGACTGGAAGGACGTCCATCTTACGTTCTCAGTTGGAAAAGTTGGAGGCTGATATTGCCGGACGTCAGTTCGGCGAAGACCTCCCTAAGCTGTCTGACTTTCTTTTGCGAAGAGAGTTCGTTACAAAAGAAAGACTGACTGCCTCAATGTCTCTTCAGACTACTCTCGAGACGATGGCAAGTGACCCCAAGGTCCATGAAATGTTCATGGTAGTGGCCAAGACTCATCTGGCCACAGTGACGAAGGACCTTTATGGCTTCGTCAAGGCAAGGAGAGCTTGTAGGGAGTTCGTGTTTACCTCGGCTACGGTGAGGCACGAGCCAAGGAAACTAATCCCCTCCAACATTTGGGGAAAAGACCTTTTCCCTACCGACTTGGTCAAAGAAGTTGTTGATAAGGCCGCTTTGGAGAATAGAAACCTTCTCCAGAAGTGGGGCCTGTCTATCAAAAGAAAGTCTTCCCCGGATGAGGGTCCTCAACCAAAGAGGAAGACTTTGAGGACTAGGCTACCGTCTCGGCCAGCCAAGCCTGTTAGACAGCAACTGCAATTGCCATTGCCTCCAGTGTCCCAGATCGTGGCACAAACCCCGACCACTTTTCAGTGGGTACCCCAGGCCGTGTCGACACAGTCCACGGCATTCACCCCAGCGTTCGAAGGGCAGTCTACTTCCTTTCGAGCAAAGCCTAGAGGAGCAGCCAGAGGCTCGTCTAGACGCCCCTCAAGGGGAAGGGGATTCAGGGGTGGTCGTGGTCAGGAAGACAAGACCTCAGGACGGCAGTCCAAGTGAGGTGATACCGGTAGGAGGGAGACTTCTGAAATTTCGGGATCGGTGGACCTTCGATCCCTGGGCCCACAGCCTACACTCCACCCCCGTTATGGAGGAGTACGTTCAAGAACTGTTGGAGAAAAAAGGTGATCCGAAGGGTGAAGCCCATCAATTTCTAAGGGAGGCTGTTTTGTGTTCCCAAGAAAGACTCGGAAAAGCTCAGAGTCATTCTGGACTTGTCACCACTCAACAAGTTCATAGTGAATTGCAAATTCAAAATGCTAACACTGCAGCACATAAGGACCTTACTGCCCAAGAGGGCATATTCCGTCTCTATAGACTTGTCAGACGCCTATTGGCACATTCCAATTGGCCATCGACTCTCCCCCTACCTAGGGTTCAGGCTACAACGAAGACTATACGCCTTCGGAGCCATGCCATTCGGGCTAAACATAGCCCCAAGGATTTTTTACGAAGCTTGCGAGCGTAGCTCAAACAATTACGCCTAAAGGGAATTCAGGTAGTAGCCTACCTGAACGACTGGTTGGTGTGGGCAGCATCCGAGACAGAATGCTTGCAAGCTTCCAGTCAAGTGATCCAGTTCCTAGAGTACCTAGGCTTCAAGATCAACAGAAAAAAGTCTCGACTTTCTCCATCTCAAAAGTTCCAGTGGCTGGGAATCCACTGGGACCTTTTTTCACACCGTTTCTCCATCCCGGCGAAGAAAAGGAAGGAGATAGCGGGGTTCTGTCAAGAGACTTCTAGATTCCGAAAGGATATCAAGACGCGAGCAGGAGAGGGTACTGCGCTCTCTCCAGTTTGCTTCGGTGACAGACCCAGTGCTAAGAGCACAGCTAAAGGATGCAATCGGAGTTTGGAGAAGTTATGCATCAAACGCGCGAAGAGATCTGAGAAGACCAGCCGCTTCGGCTAAGTACTCTTCTCAGGCCTTGGTCCCAAGCCAGACATCTAAAGAAGTCGGTTCTTCTTCAGCCACCTCCCCCGTCGGTGACGATTCACTCAGACGCCTCGAAGGAGGGATGGGGAGGTTACTCTCATCGGAAAAAAAGTCCACGGGACTTGGTCCAGGCTATTCAAGACCCTTTCACATAAAACTTTCTAGAAGCTAGGGCAGTGCTCCTTACCTTAAAGAAAGTCTCCCCGCGTCACTTGATCCACATAAGGTTGGTGATGGACAGCGAGGTAGTTGTGAGATACTTGAATCGACAAGGATCGAGGTCACCACCTCTCAACCAAGTGATGTTGGCCATCTTCCGATTGGCGGAAAAGAAGAAATGGTACCTGTCGGCAGTTCACCTTCAAGGAGTCCGCAATGTGACAGCGGATGCTCTATCCAGGTTCACACCGATAGAGTCGGAATGGTCCTTAGACGCAGGATCATTCTCCTTCATTTTGAATCAGTCCCAGAACTGCAGATAGACCTCTTTGCGACGAAAGATAACAAGAAGTTGCCCCTGTACGTGCCCCGTACGAGGACCCCTTAGCGGAAGCAGTGGACGCGATGTCCCTCGACTGGAACAGATGGTCCAAGATTTATCTGTTCCCTCTTCACAACCTTCTGTTGAGGGTCCTCAACAAACTGAGATCCTTCAAGGGGTAGCGCCAATAGTGGCCCACAAGTGGCCGAACAGCGTGTGGTTCCTCCTGGCATTGGAACTGTAGCTGAAGTTTGTACCGCTACCAGATCCAGTTCTGACCAGCGAGTCCAGAAGTCAACTGTCTGCGCTTCATTACAGAAAACCCGGACCCTGCAGCTCATGATTTTCTCTCCCTAGCGGTGAGAAAGCGTTTAGGGATTTCGAAAGCCAGCATAGACTTCCTTGAGGAATATAAGTGCAAATCTACTAGAAGGCAATATGAGTCATCTTGGAGAAAGTGGGTGGCCTTTTGTCAAGGCGAAGAATCCGCAGGAGATCTAGACAGACTTCTGCTTATCTTTCTTCTCCACCTCCATGGTCAAGGATTGGCAGCTAACACGATTTTCAGCGTGTAAGTCTGCTTTGACAAGACCCATTCTATATGCCTTCCAGGTCGACCTAGGTAACGAGATCTTTAATAAAGTCCCGAAAGCCTGTGCTAGGCTCAGACCTTCAGCACCTCCAAAGCCCATTTCATGGTCTTTAGACAAGTTCTTCATTTCGCTTCTCTGTTGAGCAATGAAGAGTGTACGTTAAAGGATTTGACAGAAAAAGTTATTTTCCTATTTTGCACTCGCGTCCGGGGCCAGGGTTAGTGAGATTGTAGCCTCTCGAGAGAGGCAGGTCGTGTTCAGTTCCTGGTTGGGGGAGAACTGAACCTGTTTCCGGATCCTACGTTTCTCGCCAAGAATTAGTTACCCACCAACAGGTGGGGTCCCTGGAGAATCTGCCCTCTGAAAGAAGATGCATCTATATGTCCAGTAGAATGCCTAAAGGTCTATCTTCATAGAACTTCAGACTTCAAGGGTGGTCAACTATTCAGGGGAGAAACATCAGGCTCAAATTTATCTCTGAATCAACTCAGAGCGAAAATCACATATTTTATTCGCAGAGCAGATCCTGACAATACACCCGCAGGTCACGATCCGAGGAAGTTGCCTCATCCTTAAATTTCTTTAATTGTATGGATTTTGAACATCTCCGTTCATACACTGGCTGGAAGTCTTCCAGAGTGTTCTTTCGCCACTATGCGAAGCAAGTAGAGGAACTAAAGAGATCTGTGGTAGCAGTGGGTCGCGGTGTTAACCCTACTGTTTAACTCTGCGAGGAACAGTGGTCTTAATTGGGACGATTAATTCCAGGGTGAGTGTGTAGTTACATACTGTACTACAAACTAAGTGAGGGCACTGTGTTGCCCATGTAGACTGTTCCATTTCCGAAGGTGAACCTAGCATAAGTGCAGACATGTGTGCCGAGCGTTTCTAACGCTAATATCATTGATTTGTAATACAGACTTTATGACTTTGATACCTCGGTATCTTAAAAGTGGCATTTAATGTTTTTCTTTCTGACAAACAAGCTCTGTTTACTATCATACTTATGCTTAAAGTTTTGGGTTATCCTCTTCTTATGTATATATATATATATATATATATATATATATACATATAATTGTGGTTAACCTGTCTATTTATTGCCTGTCAATAAACTGGTTCTTGTGAACCTTGCGTCTCCTTCACCTGTGTCAATTTATTGGTATAATTGAGCATTCATTCTATGTACCTTATCTGGATAATTCTAATAGAATTGTTCCTTTATGCAAGCTATGTTGCATTGGTTTTCCTCCTATACGGATATAAAACCTTTGTCCAATACAAGTATTGTGCGGAGAACTGGTCGATATTTCATATTGACGCAGTGGTTCTTTACAAACTATGCTTTACTTAATATAGGGCGAGACCACTATATTACCTTGCCTGGTATTCATACATAGGTATATGTACTCTTCGAGACTTTTCCAGAGTCTAGTAGGACTCTTCCATGTAAGGGGCAGGAAGCTCTAACATGGTTTATAGTTAGTTGAAAAGATGTATAACGGTAACATCTTAGGTCTCTAGGTCTAGTTGACCGGGAAAAATTACATCCGGGGAGTACGGCACGTTCTGAGAATCCACAGATACAGTAATGCTCTGGTACAGTTCCATCAGGACGACATTGCTTGAGCCCAAAAAACGGATTTTGAGCGAAGCGAAAAATCTATTTTTGGGTGAGATGGCCATGTCGTCCTGATGGACCCGCCCTTGCCTTTCTAAGAAAGGGCTGTAGGACCCCTCCCTACATACAGTATCTGTAGCACCTCGTGTACGCTACAAGGAATACAGATGGCGCCAGGATTGGCGCCAGGCACGCATACGAATCGGAGGATAGGGAAGCCTTGGGAGCGGCTCCCCTTTTTCTTTCCCGAATTCGTTTCTTGCCAATCCCTCCTACGAGACGAAATCTCTGTCCAGGATGCAGATTGCCATGTGGCGTGTCAAGAATACGTCCTCTGATATGTCGCGATATCCCTTTCATGAGGGATACTCACTCCAGGAGTTAGAATTCTGGTACCTTAAGGTAAATTATCTGGGAATATCGCCGTAGTTGTAATATACCCTAGGAAGCTACCCTATAGGAACTTCCATCAGGACGACATGGCCATCTCACCCAAAAATAGATTTTCTCTTCGCTCAAAATCCGTTATAAATATATATATATATATATATATATATATATATATTCCAAAAGAAAAATAAGAAATGAAATATTGCATGTAAAAATGTACACAAGACAATAAAAATAATTCCACTCATTTCTTCCTAAGACCTCTGCAACCAAAAAACAGACTACCCAAAGTGAAAAAAAAAAATCATAACATCAGTTTTACATAACCTCATCAATAACCACCCTATGGTTGCGGGCAATTCGGGCTTTTTCGGAACCTCCCTATGGTTGCGGGCAATTCGGGCTTCTTCGGCTGGACAGGGGTAGGAATAGATATTCCTTCAATCCTCGATTTTTCTGGTCTGGGTTTACGCCACATTTTCGCAACACAACTCACCACCACCGTTTCACCATTTATTCAAATCACTACAACACTTGCACTTGCAACTTTCAACAGGTGGCCATTAGCCGTTTTCCTAAGAAAATCATTCATCTTCCCGCCCTTCTCTTATAACAATAGATATAAGGTATTCACATCTACACATTCTCTAACACTGCCTATCCTCAAGGCTGAACTTTAATCCTTCCACCATTTACCATTTGGGAACCGCCTGGCCCAGCAACCCGGAATCATATAAAATACATGAATAATACAGCATCCGCCTGAGAGATCTCACTTGACATATTTAACCTCTGATTGTTTTTAGGTTCACTCAGCAATGTTATACGTATTTCCACACTCAGCAAAATTACTAAAAAGTTTTACGTATACACTTAGCATCAACATAATAACACATTGTTATCAAGTTTATGTAAAACATGTCAAAAAAGGAAATGAGGTCTGTTCAAACAATAACAGCAAAGGAAAAAAAATCTACTCATCATCTCGAGGGATGTCACATATGCAGGGGTATGGAGGAACACTTTTGAAAACTACGTCTTCAGGTACCACCTGTATGTGTGCCTGATGATGTTCAGACACTGCACCATTAACAATGCTTTTTATCACAACTGTGTTAGACTTAACCATCTTTACTCAGTACTGACTCAAATACGCTGGCTCTAGTTTGTGTTTCCTAGGTTGTAATCATTTCAAATACACATAATCGCCCACAAATACTTTTACCAAGGCGGTTTTGATCCGACCATTATACTTTGTGCTGTGATTTTCATTAGCTCTTGTCAAAAACCTTTCAGTGGTGTTCATTTCTCTTCTCAATAGATTTAATGAATATACACGGTACTGCTCAGTTGAATAATTTGGCAATTGTTGCGAATTAATGAGTACCGTATATGGTAACACAGGTTCCTGTCTATGCACTAAAAAGAAAGGAGTGTCCCTGAGCGAAGCATTATATGCAATGTTCAAAGCTAGCTCAGCTGTAGGAAGCATGGCTTGCCAATGAAGGGGGTCATCAGCACTAAGTAACGTAAAATTCGCACTACTTCCCTATTATGCGATTCCACTAATCCATTTGCTGAAGGCCTATATGCGGTCACTGAAAAGTGTTAAATTTTCATCAAGTCCGTGACCGATTTCACCACCTTATTTATAAAATCAAGACCATTATCACTTACCAGATTTCTGGGCAACCAACCTAGTAAGGAAAGAGCACAGCGCCTGGGCTAATGAATTTGCAGATTTATCCAACATTGCGTAAGTATGAGTGCACCGAGTAATTGAATCCACAAATACACATATATACTTATGTTGTGTTAACCCGGTAGGAAATGGTCCTACTACATCCATATGCAATTTATAAGATTTAATAGGGACCACAGACCACTTTCTGTCTTCTGGTACAGTGTTTTTTATGTTCTTTGAAACAGTTACAAACCTAAAAACTTTTTATATAATTCTCTATAGGTTTTTTCATTCCTAATCAAAAGATGGATTCACGCGCTCTCCTTAATGTTCTATCAATCCCTAAATGTCCTGCATACGGACTTGCATGTATAATGTGGATGGCTTGTTTAATTAAAGAAGGAAGAATAATCACCTGCTTACAAAATTCCCCTCCCCTCATCTTGTAAGCACAATATAAGATATCATTTTCAATAAACAATTTCTCACAAGGCACATTCAGAAATGACGGATAACTCTCCGATTCTCCTTTATTCTCTGCATGCACTTTTTCCATCCATTCCTCTTTTTTTCTGTCCTTCTCAGCCTATTATGTCCCATCCTCCCAAGTCAATTAAACCTGCATCATAAGAGCATTCATTCCGGACACCCCTGGTCATGTCCTCGCCCACCCAAATATATTCACTTTCGCTGCTCATATCTCTCTCTCTCTCTCTCTCTCTCTCTCTCTCTCTCTCACCCCAATTTCTGAATCCTCATCGGGGGAATTCCCGACCTGTTTTATATTCTCTCTATTTTCATTTGGGTCTTAAATAATTTGGTTACGTTCTTCGTTCCTCTTTTGTGCCCTAGTTGTTACTACTATTACTGCAACTCTAGAGAGAGCATCAGCTACTGTTTTGCTTTACCTTATATGTGGTGAAAACCCTTTATATTGAACTCTAGCAATCTCTCAATCCATCTCGCTTGTCTAGAGGTCAAATCATTTTATAATACAAATCACGTAAGGGGCGATGATCACTTTGCAACTCAATCGACTAACCTAATGAGAAGAACCGATGCCTCTTTAGAACCCAAAGAATAGCTAAAACCTCTCGATCGAATGTACTATAATCCTTTCCTGCCCCTTTTAATGTCCGGAAAGCAAAACCAAGGGGTCGCTCTCTGCCTTTATCATCTCGTTGAGAAACTACGCCACCAATAGCTATACTACTCGCATCTGTTGTCACTAAAAACGGGCGTTAAAATCTAGGATATGTGAGTAATTCATTGCTAGTTAAGGCACCTTTCAAATGGTTAAAAGCCCTTTCTTCTTCTCCTCCCTAATTCATTACTTTTTGTTTCTTTAAAGCATCTAAGGGTCTTGCTATCTCACCAAAACCTGTTATGAATTTACGGTAATACCCAGCAAGTCCTAGGAATCCAGCTACTTTCCTTAGAGTTACGTGGCCAGGGGAATCTCTAATAGGCGCTACTTTACTGGGGCAGGGTTGGATACCTTCTGGGGTTATAATGTGACCTAAAAATTCGACCTGTTTACAGAAAAATTTGCACTTTGACATACTTATTTTCATTTCATTACATCTCAATGCTTTTAAAACTTCACAAATATTATTAATATGTTCTTAGGCCGTTTTCCCCGTAATTATGATGTCATCTAGATAAACAAGAACATTACGGCCAATTAAGGGTGACAAAACTGCTATCATTGTTCCAAAAAATTACTTGGAAAATTTTTAACACCGAAGGGAAGAAAATTAATCTGAAATAATGGATCGCTAACTATAAATGCTGTTTTACATGTACTGTCTTCCTGAATGGGTTTTTGTTAGTATCCAGATTTCAAATCAACAGTTGTAAAATATTTGCTATCCCGTACTTTCACAAGTATTTCTTCGATCGAGGGAAATGTAAATGCATTATCCTTAGTGATTGCATTCAATTACTATAATCAACACACAATCTTACTAAGCCATCCTTTTTCCTAACAGCTACAATTGGAGAAGCCCAGGGGGATTCGCCTCCTCAATTATCCTTTGTTGGCCTAATCTATTAAATTTCCTTTCTATCTTTCCTTGGAAATGAATGGTTACCTTATATGGCCTTGACCAGATAGGCTCCGCCTGCCCAGTTTCAATGCTAAAGGGAAATTGATTAATCCTCCCGGGTGGCTCATATCCAATTTCAATTACATCGGAATAATTATTGACAAGGTCTTAACTATAGGCTCATATTCTGACGTACATAATTTTTGCGCTTGCATAATCAAATTCTGAGTGCATTCGCCTGTGTGGGCTGGAGTTGTGGCTCCCAACATCCCATTATAAGCAATTTCACATAACTCTAATTAACACACAGAATTACTTCCCAAGTCAACTCTTTTATTTGACAAATTAACTATCGTTATATCAGCTCTGTTCTCTTTAATTTTTTTCAGGCCCTCTAATATCATATGGGCCCAATTGTCATTTGATTTAACAACTACCTTGGTTCCTTTCTCAAGAGGGCGACACGGGTCACAGATAAGCTTGTAAGCGTCTTGGGAGACAACACTTCTCCTTTCTCAGGTACAGCGGTTACCCTACTCAAATGTCTCTCCGAGCTAACACACGCACTTACTGTCTCATGACTTTCTATCGGCAAAATGTACTCTCCTTCTTTTACTGTTATTGTATCTTTTCCACAAAAATGCTTATTTGATTATTAGAGATAAAGTCTATTCCTAAGATAGCCTCGATTCCTGGAATTCCCAAGGTTGGCAAGACAAAAAATTCATATGTAAACTTCACAGACCCCACCTTGAATTTGACGATTGTTGTATGGTGTATATGTAGTTTATTTCCTCCTGGCATGTCAAGAACAATAGATTCCGCTGACTGTAGTGGATTTGAAGATAATCTTTTTTCAATCAATGAAACACTGGCTCCAGTCTCAGTCAGCGCTTAAATAAATTTATCTTGCAGGTCGATCCTAACTGCTAACATCCTAGACAGTCATTACGAGATATGAAGCAGGGCCAATGACTTCAGCTGAAATGCCACTGGCCCCATGTGCTGCGGGGGTGAGGACGGGGGTTAGCGATGGAGATGCAGTGCCTGCTCTGTCACATCTGTCGTCACTGCTTCCTCGGCTACTACTTGTGATTCCATGCGGGGGGGGGGGGGGTTGCATCGGATTCCCTCGTCTCCCCCTTCCTCTGTTTCCCTTGCCTCAGATGTTGGCCAGGGGGATGTGTGCGTGTGCCACAGCCCGCCCACCCTGGGCGTTTTATGCTGAGCACTCTCGATATAGATGACCGTAGGCGTGACAAGTGTCACAGTGGGGGGATCCTTGGGTGGGGCACTCCACTCGTCAGTGCCCCTCTCCCCCACAGTGCCAACATCTGAAGACTCTGCTAATCTGCTGAGAGCATTCCCCTTTTACCTCTGTTTGTGGGTCGACTGCCTCCTACGGCTGTCAACTTCTGGGAATCCGCCTCATTATTCCCAGATCTTTTTTCTTCTGGCAAACTTTCTAAAATGTTTTTTTATCACACTCACTTCGTCTGCTAAAGAGCGATTATCATCGAACAAATAACCACATAATTACGGGTTTACCACTCTGCGAATATGCAGTTGCCTTTTTAACACCTTCTGGGAGATTGGCACTCCGGGTAGCAAACGAAATGCATTCCTTTAAAATGCGAGTTGCAAAACTAAGAACGGATTCAACTTTCCGTATTTTGGTTTTGTAATTTTCTTTCAGGTCTCCCTTTGTCGCACAGGCAAGGCATACTTCTCAATTACACTTTGTTTTATTTCAATATAACTTCTTAAACTGTCCTGCGGGCAACACATTACCTCTATTGCCGGAGCATCTTTCAGCAATCTAAGTACTTGAATAGCTTTTTTTCTTTCCGACCACCCATATGTAGCTACTTCAAAGTCTCTCAAAATCACTTCAATTGATTGAAACCCTTCCTTAGGCCGTTGATTATCAAAAGGCCTAAGACTTACCCGGAGTTCTGGCAACTTTCCAAGTACGATTTGCGTATCTTCACACAGCTGTGCATGTGTGTGCGTTTGCGTTTGCGTTTGCGTTTGCGTTTTGACTTCGTTTATTTACGTCAGATATGCTGTGGTTGCGCATCGCTGCTCTTCTCACTCAACCAAGAAATTGTTCATTACCTGTAGTATGTTATCTAACTTATTTTCCAATTATTGCATTCTAATTTCCTGTCTATATTCTTCATCTGGAACGCTATCTCCGACTGCTCCTTTGTTCTCATCTCCTGCAGCGGCAGCATCTGCTATGTTAGTCCTTCTGTATCTCGGAATCTTGTACCTTTATTTCACCGGCTTAAAGAACAACTTCACTCACAGCATACACAAATATACGTATATATTTTACACCTGACACCAATATGACCCGTGTAGAAGGATAAGGAGACGTCTGAATGTTGGTTTTCTTCATTTATTACAATAGGTTCGTTCGTAAGTAAACTATACACAACTACCCTCTCAGGTGAGGGACTTGTCAACTCGAGCACCCACCAGCAACTAAAACTCCCTTCGCAATCAAAATGCAGCCTCTGCAATAATAAGCTGAGACATCGATTTCTGTGATATACTTATGAATATTGAGTTCATTCACCTTGTCGTACATGACATCTCTGCATAAAAGAGTTGATATATATATATATATATATATGTGTATATATATATATATATATATACACACACACACACATATATATATACACATATATATATATACATATATATACATATATATATATATATATATATATAATTCGTGTTATTTTGATCATGAATAATAATAATCTTCGAATCGCTATTATTATCTCTCCTTAGTATGTTCGAGGACTAACTTCTGATATTATTATCATTTTTATTATTATTATTATCATCATTATTATTATTATTATTATTATTATTATTATTATTATTATTTTTATTATTATTATTATTGTTATTATTATTGTTATTATTACTTGCTGAGTTACAATTGTACTTTGAAAACCATTATGCTCTAATTAGAAATAGAATTTTAATGGCCATCCAAAGGGGAAATGTCTTTAAATTAGCGGCATCCGTCATAACGAAAATACGTCGTTCTGGAACTTTGTTTGATAAAATGTAATTACTTTGATCAGATGAGATATCTGGCGGGAAACCAATTAAGTGTATTTATCCTATCTAAAAGTTTGCATACATTTTAAATAAAAGAATCTCTCTCTCTCTCTCTCTCTCTCTCTCTCTCTCTCTCTCTCTCTCTCCAGTGGATATAATGATGCACTGATGGTACTATTACTTTCGAATAGTGTCCAACAAGAATATAAAAAATTCAGGATCCCATATCAATAATATCAATAATCAAAATAATAAATGCTTTTGCATCAAACCGGTTACCTACTGTTAAAATTTTGCCGCAAGAAAAGCGGTAAATATCCTGGAATAAAAGTTTTAAGAACGTATATATTAACGTTAAAGAGTGACATTACAGTTACCATCCTGCAAAAATAATAAAGTAGGGTAAAAATAAGATCGCCTATATCCACTGGGATACGGCTGAGAACAGCATATTTTTACCGATAATTTCCTATTTTTTACGTCCTTTTTTAACATTGAACATGAAACTCAAGAAGTCACAATAATTCAATAAACCAATACTATAGATATAAAAAGGCTTTAAAAGTTGCTTGTAAGAAAAAAAGCAGATGGAATCTTTCCATTTGCTATAAAAAAAACGGTAAAATATATAATAAAACTTCCGTGCCCACTTATTCAGAATATATATATATATATATATATATATATGTTTGTGGGTGTGTGAGTATATGTGTATGTAATTAAGCAATTAAGTAAGTTGAAGCAATGTCGTCACAATGAGTTTGAGAATTGCCAACACTTTAAAACTTGCGAATTAAAAGGGGAAGATAAAGTCCACTAATTTAAAGTCAAAACAAAAATCAATAACGATCTAAAAACTGCTTGTAACAAAAATTAAAGATGAAAACAAAATCCTAATATGCTAAAACCGAATTATAAAGCTATCTTCTAAGCCTTTTACATCGGGAAATGATTCACAAAGAACGCGTATGAATGAGGAAGCAAAGACGTGAAATACGATAGCTGAGTATTGCTGAATCCACATAGCGTGACAATGGACTGGAACGAATTCCGTGAGACTTGGGAGGATATCCAAGATTTGAAGGTTAAGATTCTCGTAAAACTCAAGGAGTCTTGTTCGCTGGGAAGGAACGGAGGCACTCGAAATAGTTTATTGGTGATGGTGGTAGCTGGGAAATGCCTGGGTTTTGGGAATGACATATGATCGAGGAATTAGGTTGGCTGAATTACTTTTACGAATGATATGAAAATACAATTAACTGTGATTTATTTGTTTTTACTGGAAGTTAAATTGATCTTGTGATATGGCTATTAAATAAGGTTTAGGGATTCGATGACAGAATTTTCCTGCAGTATTATTGGCAATATATTATATATATATATATATATATATATACAAACACGTTAATGCAGTTGAAGGATTTGTTTTTCTGCCATAAACAGCTGTTATACTAGTCAGTTTCACCAATACTAGGCTGGTTTGCTTTGAGCAAAAAAGCTAAAATATGCTGTAGTTGGCCGGCTTGGTTATAAAAATGGACAAACCACAGACATGATTGAACATATATCTGAGGCCTTTGTCCTGCAGTGGATTAGAGACGGCGTCCTTGATTGTTGTAGTTACTTATTCTATGGTAAATGTTTGAAATAAAGTATTAAAATAGAGAAAAGGCGATCATATTTTAAGAATTTAAATATTTGAATCGGGTACGTTGACCTCATGTAAGTACTGTATATACCATGCAAATACAGCCCAAGAAAATACATTTTACAATATTGTATTTATATAATAGTGTGCAAATATCAAAACCCATGAAAATTCCAATATTCAAAAAGTTCACTTGACAGAAAAGGTAGTTGTTATACCTGAATGGAAATAAGTATATGTTGATATGATTTATACGCCTTTATAGAAAATACTCAAATACCTTGTTTTTTCTCAATAACTGACACTCTCATCCCTTTATAAAAAAAAAAATCTTGGTTCACCACCAACATCGCTCAATATCTGTAAATGTCAGAACCAATTTACGGAAAATATCCTACAAAAAAACATTCTTATATTTTTTACCTGGAACTAGACGGGCTAAGATTACTACACACACACCTTTTGTGAGAGTGAGCCATTTGGTTGCAACTGAGAGATGAGGTGAATACAACTAACTTTATTCAACCAGATAGAGAGAGTTCATTTACAACAAGTTCAGGACGAGGTAAAAATAAATTCAAACAAAATAATTCATGAAATGGTAGGCTTAAACAGGTTCGGTTAACAATGAGGTGTAGAGTGAGATATAAAATAAAAAAAAAATACTGTTAAAATTTATGAGTGTGTGTGAAACATACTTTGCACGGCTCCCACCTTTAAAAAGACGTGTGAAATGGAGAGCCCTCTTCTTGAGCGGCATACTGTAGGCAGTTTAACTGGCAGGAGATACACAGGTTTTTGGCAATCTATGGGGACCAAGTCTTCTTTGCCTTGAATGTTGATCAAGAAAGAATTCGGATTGCGATGGGTCATGAGGAAACGGCTTGTGTAAGGGGCTGTTAGCAGTGACTTGCTATATTTTGCCTGCAGAATGCAAACTTGACGGTATGTGTTGCGTGGCTAGGGCTTTTAAGGCTGGCAACCTGAAGTAAATTTTCTCACAATGTGATGTAAGTGCTATAGTTTGTCAGAGGAGGCTGCACATAGAAAATGTCGGCCTGTGACCAACGTGATGCCATTTCATCACTTCAGTTTCCAAGATATCCAGGGCATCTTTACAAGTGGCCTAATGCCCTGGGAGGACCTAGAGAAGAATGGTAAAACAGGGGAAGTCCTTGAAGAGTTACATCAGTGTTGCTTTGAGTATGCAATGAAAACATTCAACCATTAATTTGACCGCAGAGTTGAAGGCTGTATAATGTAGTGTGTTTCCCAGGAGATTTTTTAATGATATCAACAATTGATAGGTGAAAGTGGTTCCAGTGTCAGAAGTAATATGCTCATGGATGCCAATTCTAGTTCTCCACCCTGAGAGTAAGTCAGATGTAAATGAGGCGGCCGATGCAGTTTCCATTAGCACAGCTTCAGGGCAACATGTGGGGCAGTCGATGATGGTAAATAGGTAACAGTGTCCTTTTGATGTTGGAATTGTACCTACTCTGAAAACAGGAATGTGGGAGAAACACAAAATAACACTAAGGAACTGTAAAGGTAACCATTCTTGAATCCGTATGTCGATATGCTTTTGAAGTTTGGCATGAAGCATAGGCGCAGACTCATTCCTTAGCGTCTTTAGTAATGTCACACTAAATGAACGTCGTCTGCAGTAGCCGTGCAGTATATCGGCACAGGGGATGTGAAAGCCCATGAATGAAATCACACTCCTGTAAGACATGGCAACAGTTATCCATGGTTGTGGTCTATTTGTACTGACATCAGAGAGGAGGGTGGCATTGGAGTCGTCTATTACAATGTCTTCCCAACAGAGGGAAGTGTTGTAGGATGTCCCATGCATTCGGTACTCTCTATCTCTTAATTGGGCTTCTACCAGGAAGTTGTAATCCAGTCCCAGATGAATGGCAGCCAATATGTTTTCTGATAGGGCATCGGCTACAGGATTAATTTTCACAGGGGCGTGTTGATGATTGCATTTGTAATGAGCGTTGGCAAAGAGATGTCAGTGTTGATGGGTGGACCAGGAGTTGCACTGTTAAGTGGAGGCATTCACCAGAATCATGTGGTCCAGGCAAATTATGAAGAGTGTACCTTCTAACATGTGAGGAAAGTGAGACTACTAAATGCACTGCCACTGCCAGCAATTTTCAGTTGAATGATAGAGTATCCATATCCGACCTTGGACATTTCTCTACTGAAGAAGGCCCACAGCCGGGATGAGCTCTTGACTACATGCTTTAATAATGTAACTATAGCAATGTCGCTGCCATCTATAAAGAGGAGAGGAGCATATGGCATGAGAAAAGTTAGAACACCAATGGTTGATAAGGCCTTTTTTGTGTTGCAGAAGGTCGCTTCTTGAAGTGGATCCCAATTCAGGTTTTTATGCTTTCCTCTGAAGAAGGCATAGAGGGGGGGGGGGCCATGCGTGGTGGCAATGGCTGGCAGGAAATGGGTATAATAGTTGATGATAACCATGGATTCCTGCAGTGCTTTGATGGTCGAGTGCTTGGGCGAGTTTGGAACGCCTGCTACCTTCTCAGCAAGGGGAAGGACTCATTTAAGAGTGATATGGTACCCAAAGAAAGATGTATAAGCGTGACATCCGTGCTCTTGAAACCTTTTGGCAAAGGGCCAGTTCTTTCGTTCTGCCAAACCTTTGTTTAGTGGCTGCCAAACAATTTGCTTCCAGACCCTTGAATCTATCAAAATCTGTGAGCCCATTACTCTTGATATAGTGAGAAACACTGTGTTTTGCATGAACCATGAAAGTTTGGTGAAGTTGTTGATGGAAAACCTTCATGTACGACTTGAACCAGTAGGCAGAGACATCCGTTTCTGCACTGATGTGGAGAGTGAGGCTGGAAGGTACGGGTTGAAGAGTTGTTAGTGAATAGGCGTCTGCCATGACTATACTTTGGTAAGCCACATACACTAGGAGGTGAACTTGTGAGAGGAAATCCGCACTCAAGATTTGCAACGTAATGTCAGTAACAAGAAACTTCCAGTTATATATGGTATTTCTAAACGTTAATATGAGGGTTTCATGAACATGGGTGGGTATTGCAGATCCATTGCAGCTACAAGAGGTACACTGAGAGATTTAGACACACTGCATCGTGTTCTGGAGAGTGGTCTTTTCAGAGGAGAATGGCAAGCACTCGTGTCTACCATTAATCGCACTTCCGTACCTGCATCATGTTAAAAAAAAATAAAAAAAGATAGTGATAGGGGAGGCCACCGCTATATTGAATTTTTTTCTTGGCCACAGACAATAATACACATATTTCGTTGCAGTAGTCCCAAATCTGGAATGGTAGTAACATAACTGCATCCAATGGAACCCAATTCAGGTTTTTATGCTTTCCTTTAAAAGAGGCATAGAGGGGGCATGCATGGTGGCGAGGGCTGGCAGGAAATGGAGATAATAGTTAATCATGCCAAAGAATTCTTGCAGTGCTTTGATGGTCGAGGGCTTAGGAGAGTTTGGAACCATTGCTACTTCTAAGCGAGGGGGTGGAATCATTCAGAGGTGATACGATACAGAAGGAAAGATGTGTAAGGGAGACGACCATGGTCTTGAAACCTTTTAGCAAAATGTCATTTCTTCCATTTTGGCAAACGTTGATTAGCGGTTGACCAAAAACGTGGTGCCAGACACCTGAATCTGTCAAAAACAGTGAGAAATACTGTGTTTGGCTGGAACCCTGGGAGTTTGGTGAAGTTCTTGATGAAAAACCTTCATGCATGAGTTGGACGAGTTGGCTTAGACATTCCTTTTTCCGCTGATGTGGGCAGTGAGATTTGAGGTCACAGGTAGAAAAGTTGTCAGTGACTAAGCATCTGCAATAACTATACTCTGGTAAGCCACATAAATCACAAGGTGGACATGTGAGAGGAAATCCGCACCGGAGATTTGCAATGTGATGTCAGTAACAAGAAACTTCCAATTATATTTGGTGTTTGTAATCAATAATGTATGGATTTCATGAACATGGGTGGGTATCACAGTTCTGTGGGAAGCTACTAGATGGACATCGAGAGATTTCTACATCGTAGCCTGGAGAGTGGCCAAGGCAGATGAAAATGGCAAGCACCCATATCTACCAAAAAAACACACTCTTATACCTGCACCACGTAAAAAGAACAAAATAGTGATAGGGGAGGCCACCACCATGAGTGAAGGCTTAATTACATTCATTTTTTTTTTTTTGGGGGGGGCCACTGACAAGTGATCTTACATTTCGTTGCAGCAGTCCCGATTAATCTGGAGTGGTAGTAGCATAACTGAATCTGGTGGACGTCAGTAAGGGGATATAGAGGTCGTTGGTTGTGGAATGAACAAGTGGTGGGTAGTGGGCAACTTCGTTTTCAGTCCGGCATGTCACAGGGTAGACATTTGTGTCGCCTCGCTTTCACTTTAGCTTCAATTGATGTAGAATAGTTGTTTTCTTCGATATGTGTCGGGGGGGGGGGGGGGCACTGACAAGTGATCTTACATTTCGTTGCAGCAGTCCCGATGAATCTGGAGTGTTGGTAGCATAACTGAATCTGGTGGACGTCAGTAAGGGGATATAGAGGTCGTTGGTTGTGGAATGAACAAGTGGTGGGTAGTGGGCAACTTCGTTTTCAGTCCAGCATGTCAC
>NC_090753.1:8118946-8138946 GCF_036898095.1 Palaemon carinicauda
CTTTTGCATTTCCTTAAATTTCCAGGTAAGTTAGGTTATTCTATGCATATTTTATTTTTATTTAACGTCATCAACCCATTTCTCCAGTCGTCCCTAGCTTGAGCTTTATTAATGCTTCTCCTTGTATCATCTCCCACTGCAGCCTTCATAGTCTTCAGCCATATAGGCCTGGGTTTTTCAACTCTTCTAGTTCCTTGTGGAGCCCAGTTGAAGTTTTGGTGAACTAATCTTTCTTGGGGAGTGTGAAGAGCATGGCCAAGCTGTCTCCTTATACCCCTCACCATGATCTCATCCGCATATGGTAGTTGAGTAACCTCTCTTATAGCTTCATTTCTAACCCTTTCCTTTCTTTAACTTCCAACATTCTTCTGAGGGCTTTGATCTCGTATGTACAAAATCTGTTATATACTGCTTCATTGTCATACCATGACTAATGTCCATACAGTAACTCTCACTAAACTGATATGTTGCCTGCTTTATTTTTTTTTATTTTTTTTTTTTTTTAGGTAATTTGATGCGATTTGATTTCCAAATTTCACTTACCCTAGCTATTGACTGTTTTGTTTTTTTCTAAAGCTTTCATTAACTCCAATTCTAAA
Source organism: Palaemon carinicauda (assembly GCF_036898095.1). Classification (NCBI taxonomy): domain Eukaryota; kingdom Metazoa; phylum Arthropoda; class Malacostraca; order Decapoda; family Palaemonidae; genus Palaemon; species Palaemon carinicauda. Next base: position 8,119,546 of record NC_090753.1, read on the forward strand.
GAGCATGTAATAGAGATCATATTTCCCAAATATTTAACGAATCCATCTCATTAACCCTTTCTCCTTCCAATGATATTTCATCTTCCATTGCATATTTCGTTCTCGTCATATCTGTCTTTCTTCAATTTATCTCGAGCATAACCTCCTGTGGTATTTCATACATTCTGTTGAGCAATCTCTGCAAGATCTCTGGCGTTTTGCTATAAAGGACAGAGTCGTCAGCATACTCTATTTCCCTTTTACTCTTACCAATCAAGTCCAATCCTTCTCCACCATCCCAAACTGTTCTCTGCATTACAAAATCCATGAGAAGGATAAACAACAAAGGTGACAACACATTCTCTTGGAGTACTCCAATGTTCACTGGAAATTTAATTGATAGTACTCCATTGCCATTAACTTTGCACTTGCTACACTCATGAACAGACTTAATGAAATACACATATTTGAGAGCAACTCCATAATAACGTGTGATTCTCCACAAAATTGACCGGTGCATACTATCAAAGGCTTCGGAATAGTCCACAAATGCCATCAAATTTGGGATTCTATATTTTACACATTGCTGTGCAACATTAAGGTTTCTTTCTGCTTCAGGTATATCAATCAAATTATTCTCTTCATATCTCCTATTCGTGAACTCGGTAAAGTGCTCCTTCTAACGTTGACTTTCTTCATCTTCTGTTGTTATACCAGATTCATCTCTTGTTTTAATGGTTATATTATACTTCTTCTTTGCACCAGTGGAGATTTCATTGATAATTTTATGATCAATTCTTACACTATTGCCACTCCCTGAATTCATAGCTTAGTCAGCCTCTTCTGCTTTCCCATCTAAATACTCTCTCCAGTCATTCCTGGATTTTCTATTGACTTCACTCACAATGCCGGAACGCTTAGCATGCTTTACCTTTTAATTTTCATTGCTTCCTCAGAAACTCTCAACAATCTATTTCTGTCTTTGTTTCCTTTTTATGGTTATCCTAAGGATCATTTGATATCCATGGTTTTCTCCTTGTAACTACATGTCCCAAAATTTCACACTATTCTTGTCTGCTCTTCGTCTTTTAAAGAAAATCAATTCCATCATTCATTTGCACATTTTTCTGTATGCTTACCTTTTGTAAGCTTAGCTGTATCAAACCTAAGTATTCTATCCACATTTTTGTTGGGTGCTTTTAGTTTCAATTTCAGGCAACGATATGCTAGTGATCACTACTAATATAGGCACCTCTATAGCTTCCAATATTTCTCACAGTGACCCCCCCTTTTTTATTAATGGCTATGTGATCTATTTGATGTTTGTTATTGCCACATGGCGAAGGCAATGTATATTTTTTTATGTCCTTCATTTATAGTGAATATACTGTATTTCTCATTTGCTGATAGTTTTACTATCTCATTTGATGTTAAATCGTCTTTTGTGTGAAACTTTGGAGAAAAAGAATGAATCCAAATGAATCCAATATGTTTCTTCTCAGTCATTCTTTGATTAGATCAAATGCATCTTGTTTTCCTCCTCTCCTTTTATTATAACTTCGTTGAAATTTTTATGTTGACTAAGGCATGAAACAACATTATGTGGGAATAACATTTTGGATACTAGTTAGTAAATGGTACTTTTTCCGACCTTTCCTCCGTTTCTGTATTAGTGTTTGGCGAATATGAAAGATAGTACTTTTCATAGTTTTAAATTGGGGTAGGAATATACATTTAATTATGAATAGTAGATCAAATTTTCCTTATGACTCTTCATTGGTTATTGTCAGCTCATCCTTAAGAATTTTCTTTCCTATAATATTTCAATCTCATGATATAGGATAATACTTCTATTACCTAGCCCTACCTGCTGAGTCATCAGCAACCAAGCCTAGTCCTCCCCGTTCCTAACTTTGGCGCTGATTATGAACTGTATGTATGGTTAGTCTCTAGGGCACTGTCATGACAGTTAGAGCACTGACGCTGTCCCTTGCATATACCATTTATGAGTGCCCGTTACCCAGTTAAAGTTTATAGTATATCCTTCTTTTCACTATCTCAGGTTGGTATATATAAAGGATAATTCTTCTGATATTTCTATGCATACTGAGACACAGCTCAATGGCCTAATCATATACTTCATTGTTTGAAAATCACTAATAATTCAAAACTTTACTAAATTTTAAGTTGAGATTTATCACCATTATTATTTACTTTCTCTTTTCAAATCTTCAAACATTTCTGCAAGAAGTCTCTAATTGAATTTTACATACTCGAGTCAAAACGCCCGGTCTGAGTGCTATAAAGCGACACCCTTACTAGGTTGGTCTGTTTTGAGTGATCAGAGGAAAATTTCCCGCCATCACCAATCTCCAATGGCCTGCATAGTGATGCAAACTGACCAAACCCTAGACATGAGTAAGAATGTCTGAGGCCTTTCTCCTGCAGTGAACCAGAAACAGATGAGTTTGTTGTCAGTTGGATCAATACGACAGACTAGGAATCAACTCTAATCTTTTATTATAACAGAATAGTATTAACGTTATCTGTCTTCTTACTCGGCATTAACGATCCGATCCTTGTCTGGGCAAAAGTACTCATCATTGAAGGAATTTCTTTATGGGTCTCTGATCCCGTGGCAGACCGAGTTCGATCATCAAGGATATTTGAGGCTTATATATCTTTCCTTCCTCCACGGATCCCATAGAAACTCTTTGTGATGAAATTTGATACAGTTCCTCTATACAAGTTTGGAACTATCTGCTCCATTCATCTCCCAACAAAGGCCTTTTCTATTGATCTCTCTCTCTCTCTCTCTCTCTCTCTCTCTCTCTCTCTCTCTATACAAATTTGGAACTATCTGCTCCATTCATCTCCCAACAAAGGCCTTTGCTATTGACCTCTCTCTCTCTCTCTCTCTCCTCCCCTCTCTCTCTCTCTCTCTCTCTCTCTCTCTCTCTATACAAATTTGGAACTATCTGCTCCATTCATCTCCCAACAAAGGCCTTTGCTATTGACCTCTCTCTCTCTCTCTCTCTCTCTCTCTCTCTCTCTCTCTCTATACAAATTTGGAACTATCTGCTCCATTCATCTCCCAACAAAGGCCTTTGCTATTGACCTCTCTCTCTCTCTCTCTCTCTCTCTCTCTCTCTCTCTCTCTCTCTCTCTCATCAATTTAAAAGATCTACTTTTGTTATTAATAGTTTGTTTCTTGTTTAAAATGCTTCAGTTTTGAAGGCCATTCATGTATGCCAGAGGGAAGGGATGGTAACGATGCCCTAGAACCTGACCATATATAGATACCCTCAGCACCCAAGGCCCCTCTCCACATAAGGGCCAAACAATGGCTTTTCAATACTCAGCAGTAGTCCTTTAGTCTCCCCATAGCATCCCCTACTTACCTAACAAGGATTATAAGGATGCAGACTCTACTACAAACTATTGAGTTTAAGTGGAAAACAAACACCATTCTGGCAGATCGAAAGGGGAGAAAGTTTTAAATAGGCCACCACAAGTTGTTAATTTATGAAACCAAACACAGTGATTTTGAATGTTACATAAATGACAAGAAATTAGAAACCAGAGTTTAACCATAGTCGCAGAAAGGGATTTGAGGCGTATGGCACAGTATAAATGCTATTCTCATACTATAGTGCGATAGCCTATGTACCATGGTATTCCACTGTCTTTGGGTAGAGTTCTACTGCCTCGTGCTCCCCATTCTATCTATTTTCTTATTTCCTTTCCTCACTATATTTTTTTTCCGTTATTGTTCTTGGGCTTATCGCATCCTGCTTTTCCAACTAGGGTTGTAGTTTCGCCAGTCTTAAATAGTAATAATAGTTTGTGTGTTAGTTAATCTAATATTGGACATTTATCTGCAATTTCAACCATCTGCATATTAAAGAAAAAATGAAAATACCCCATCTTCAAAAGGGGAAAATTAACTACAGCAGAAAACTACAAGATAATCGGGAATATCGATTTTGAGCTCTGGCTAACGAACTGTTAAATGTATCAATAGAGATTAAGGCAGTCTGTGTGGAATGCATAGGATCCCTAATAATCTGTTTTTATTTCCCTAAAGACTATTAAAGTAAATTAAAGGACACAAGCAACTAATATCATAATAACGTTGTTTGAATAAAAAAAAGAAATGCTATGAATCTCTAAGAATGTTTATGAAATTATGTTCCACTGATGTAATAAGAACCCTTTGATAGAGGTTCTGTTTGTGTTAAGTAATATAATTTAATGAGTTATTTCATGTGTCTTCTAGGTACTCTATTCATAGTAATTCGGCTTTTTAATTTGGTATAATTTCAAGAGAACAATGTTCTGCTCTTTTCTTCCTCTTAGAGTTATTTCCATCATTTTTCATTCCAAAGCTCTTCAAATTGTAAGTAGCTTATGTTTTTAGGCTTTGATAAAATTCCACGTTTCTGATGCATGAGTTAACCTTGGTCGGACACTCTCACTATATACAATTATTTTTAGAGAAAGTTTCATTTTGAAATAGATAATCTCATTTTGTTTACCAAATGCTCTTCATCCCATGCTTATCATTCTTTCATTTTCAGTCTATTGTCATGGGGAAACACTTACTGACCACACTAAGTAAATCATTAACAATCTCTAGAGGGTCATCCATAACGCTTATTTTTTTATCACTACAATTTAATTGAACATTATCTTAAATTTATTCATATTCATTTCCAGTCCTACGTTTATACTTTCTCGATTCAAATATACTATCTTCGTAATATCTCCTATGATTCCCTAATAGGAAAATCTTAAGTTGTTGAGGTATTCCTCATAAATAATAATTCCTACATTTTAATAATATAAATTCTTAGAACCTTTTTATAGATATGTTGTTGATAATTAAGAGATTGAGCCTCCTTGTCCAACTCACTTCTTAATCTGAATTTTCTCGATATATTTATGCAGCATTACGATTGCTGTACTTTATATATATATATATATATATATATACATATATATATATATATATATATATCGTCGTCGTCGTCGGCAGCGGCGGCGGCGCCCACTCGTGTCCGAGTATTGGGTTCTGTCGTTAGCCATCAGCCTCCTATCTGTGGGGTGGGTGCTTATGCCTGATGTGGCTGTTAAGTCCTAGTCTGTGGTGGAAGAGTCGCGGACAGTGTTCACAAGGGAGGGTAGGTGGTGGGCGGGGCTGTTCTAATCGCTCTCTCCTTCTTCTCCTCCTAGCCTCCTCTTTTTGTCTCCTCCTCTCCTCGAAGTCCACGGTATCATGGTGTACTGTACTCCTCCAGGTTTTCCTGTCCCTGGCTGTTTCTTCCCATGAGGAAGGATCGATGTCAGTTAGAGCCAGGGTGCGCTTTAGTTGATCTTTATAGCGCATTTTCGGGGCTCCTCGTGGTCTGTTGCCCTGGGTCAGTTCTCCGTAGAATATTTTCTTTGGGAGCCTAGATGGATCCATCCTATGCACGTGTCCTATCCAGCGGAGGCGGTGGTGGATGATGGTGGCCTCCACGCTGGTCAGCGAGGCACGTTCTAAGACTTCAATGTTGGTGGTGTGGCTCTCCCAGGGGATTTTCAAGATCTGCCTCAGTTTCATTTGTTGGAAGCGTTCTAGGTTTTTAAGATCGTTTTTATATAGCGTCCATGTTTCACATGCATACCGGAGCGTGGAGAGGACTATTGCCCTGAACACCATTATTTTGGTGGTCATTGTTAGTGCGTGGTTGTTAAATACGCTGCAGTTGAGTCGGCCAAAGGCGGAGTGGGCTGCCCTGATCCTGTTCTCCACGTCCTTTTTGCTTGTGGGAGCTGATGTTAGGATGCTCCCTAGGTAGGAGAACTGGTCCACCTGTTCTAACGGTTGGTCATTCACTGTGGTATTGAAGTTGGGAGCATCAGTCCTGGTGGATGTTGGATGAGGGTCTTGGTTTTGTCTGAGTTGACTTGCATCCAAAACGTTCGTAGGCAGAGTTGCATGCATCAGCTAACGACTGCAGGTCCTCTGCCGTCTGACCTGGGGTGGCATTGTCGTCAGCATACTGCAGTTCTCGCACTGCACACAAGGTGGTCTTCGTTCTGGCGCGGAGTCTAGCGAGGTTGAAAGCGCCTCCATCCATGCGGAAACGTAGGTCGACTGAGGGTGTGTCTGGGGGAATCTCGTTGAGCATTGCTGCGGTGTATAGCGAGAAACACGTCGGGGCCAGAACACAGCCCTGCTTCAGGCCGCCGTTGATGGGGAATGGGTCTGAAAGAGAGTTCTGGTGGCAGACACTCCACACCATTCCGTCATGGAGGGCACGCACCAGCTTGACAAAATCGGGTGGGAAGCCATATCTTTTGAGGACAGCCCACATGGCAGGTCGAGGTACTTTGTCGAAGGCCTTTTTCAAATCCCAGAAGATGAACATTATGGGCTGTTGTTGTTCGAGGCTCTTCTCTTGTAGTTGTCGCGCACAGAAGATCATGTCTATGGTCCCGCGAGAAGGTCGAAAGCCGCACTGGGACTCTGGCAGGACGTCTTCTGCAAGAAAAAGGAGGCGGTCAAGGAGAATCCGAGCGAAAATCTTACTCGCGATGCTTAGTAGTGATATTCCCCGGTAGTTGTTACAGTTCTCCCTGTCTCCCTTCTTGAAGATGGTAGTGATGTTTGCATCGCGAAAGTCACTGGGGGGGGGGTCTTGGTCTCCCATATTTTCAGTATAAGGAGCATCAAAAGGTTCCTCAAGCCGGGGCCACCGTGAGTGAGGAGCTCCAACGGGATGTTGTCTGGCCCTGGGGCTTTGCCGGGCTTCATGCGCTGCAGGGCCTTGTTGAAGTCATGGATGGAGGGTGGTAGTGCCATCCAGTGACGGACGGGATGCTGCGGGGTCATTCGCAGGAGATCGTCTGGGGTGTCTGCTTGGTCATTGAGGAGGTTCTCAAAGTGAGACCTCCACCTGGCCAGGATGCCCTCGCTGTCGGTGATGGTCGTGGCCCCATCCGCGTCCTTCAGGCTGCCCACTGATGACCGTGTGGGACCGAATATTTCCTTTGTTGCTGCATAGAAGCTGCGCAGGTCAGCGAAACTCTGTATTTCTGCAGCTTTTCCTTGCCACCAGGTGTTCTGGGCTTCACGGATACCTCTCTGGCAACCAGCTTCAGCCTCCTTGTGAGCACATTTGTTAGCTGCTGTTGGTTGGTTTTCCAAAGTCAGGCGTGCTTGTCGTTTGGTTTCAATGAGAAGAGAGATGGTAGCATCATTCTCATCAAACCAATCCTGCCGTTTCTTGGTGGTGTAGCCTAGTGTTTCCTCCGCGGCACGGGCCATGGCGTTTCTGAGGGTGGTCCAGTGGTGCTCAACAGTGGCCTGACCCACAGGGTCTGCGAGGTATTGTTCGCAGGCCTCCTTGTAGTTCTGTGCCACCTGTGGGTTGCGGAGCTTACTACAATCAAAGCGTTGGTGTGGTACGCTGTCAGGTGCCCTTCTGGGTGGTCGTATATATATAACACACACACACACACACACACACACACATATATATATATATATATATATATATATATATATATTATGACTAGTGAACTACATAATATCCCAGGCTCCAAAGCTCCCCTTCTTTATATTACATAATCTGATATACAAGAGTAAACCTCTGAGCTCTGAGAATAATGCGCAACTCCAGGACGATGATATATATGGACACTGAATATCACTGGGTGATTACTTTACTTTTATCGGGAACTATTCTGAATTCAGCCTCTTACTTCAGTTCTTTGTCAGGGGATACGAGCAAACCCCGGAAATAAGTGATGGTAATCGAAAGAATGCCCACTTTAATAAAATACATATATTTTATAAAGATAACAATTTAACAGTGATACCAAAAAAAAAATCACTTAAAATTTAAATCTGAACTAGACCTTAGACTAAGACCAAGAAATTGACACTTCAAAAAATAACATATTCACAAAAAGTTATCGGTTGAACAAAAATTAATAGACTTTTCTTTTTAACTAATCTCACAAGGCCATTTACTACAAACAATTTTTTTTTTTTATAATATAACTGTAGTATCATATAAATGACACTTTTCACAACGTAAACCACATAAATTTATATGTTTGAACAAACACTATTCACATTTGAGAGAAAACACAATGTGCGTTTGAGAGGAGACACTATGCACGTCGCAGAAGGGTTAATTAGTGACTGGATAGATGCTGGTGAGAATACTGGTGGAACATAAATCTTGTTGGATATCAGGCTTGATCTCCGGTTCCTATGCATGGGTCGGGCATATATATATATATATATATATATCATCCAAAATTACTCTGGATAATTCAATTTCATTTCAGCAATGCATTTGATGCGTGTGCACATGGTCTGGGCAGGTTCTTATGACTTCAGATTGTCAACTATCGTTCCTTGATGAGGCAACAGTCTCAGCTAACTCCACCCACCTCCTCTGACAATATTGAAAAAAAAAAAGCGTGAGTCCTAGTCTACAACCTTCCTGCAACTTCCAACCACGTGGAAACATGATGCAATCCATAGCGTGTATGTCATAAAGAATACTTTTAAAATGAATGCATAAGTTTTCCTTTGGAAGGATTAGGAGGGGAAAGTGATAAAAGGAAGTACAGCGTGAGGTGAAAAGATTATGACAGACAAAATAGCTCTATATAGTCGTTCTTTTTTTCGTTTTTTTTTTTTTTTTTTGGGGGGGGGGGGTGACAAACATCATGCCTCGTGGATGACCAGGAGGTGATTCTCTTGACAGCCTCCAAGGGACTTGTGATTTTATGATTATTCTTTTTCTGTCTTTTTTTTTATTTATTTGTTTATCTATCTTTTTTATCTTAATACACTCCCTCGTGGTTGCATGTTCTGGGTAAATGTTTTTTAATCTTTTCCAGGCTTGTGTTGCTCTTCTTTGGTACCTGACTTTTACTGGTTCGAGGCTGTATACATCATGAAGCGTTTCGCTGTTTTCTTTATTATTATTATTATTATTATTATTATTATTATTATTATTATTATTATTATTATTATTATTATTATAATTATTATTATTATTATTATTATTATGCTGGTGCTATTGAATATAGTTCTTTTTATCCAATACTTTGAGATATTCTAATTCTCCTTTTCTGTGTTTTGCTAATTGGAGTTTTTGTTTGATATAGCAGCTTATAACAGTTCTTTTGATAGAGAGACCAAGGATTTCAACTTTGTTTTTAAATGAAATAATATTGTTTACTGTTATTGGTGCTGGTGTATTTTTCGGTTACTGATAAGAGCTGGAATTCGTTTTTTGTTTTTATTTTTCACTTGTTTTCGCAATAATTTATTCTTTTGATCTCTCTTTCGGTTTTAATTTTCAATTTGTTTTTTTTTAGGAATTTGTAGGATGCACCATTACTTGTGTGGTGTCCTCTGCATAGGCATAGTTTATGACATATTTGGGAGTGGATGGTATATCTGCTAGCGTAGATTATAAAAAGTGTTGGGGATAGTATGTCCCCGCCCCTCTCCCTGCGGTACCCCACATTTATATCTATTGTTTCACCCAGTTTCCCATCTCTGCTACGTATTCTGAAACTTCTGTCTTAAATGTAGCTTGAGAAGAGTTTTTCCATTATTACTGGTAGTTCAAATTGAAGTACTTTATATTTGAGGCCGTCGTGCCATACTTTATCTAATGCCTTAGAGATATCGATATCTATCAGATGATAATGCATTGATGTTTTTTATTTAGCTCATTCATGGCTCTCGTTTTATAAATTACCATGAGGGTAGTTTAAGCGTTTCTCCTTGTCCTGAAACTATGTTGGTGTTTGTACAATTTATTCCATTTTTTCTAGGAATATCCTTAGTATTGTATTTATGATTTTTTCAAACACTTTTCACGGCACTTCCAGCAGAGTAATTTACCTTCTGTTTGCTAGCATATTTTGGTTTGTCCCTGGTGTGTGGAGGAGTATGAACATTCATTCTTTGTTTGTTTTTTGGTAATATTCCAATGAGAGTGTTAAGTTTAATATTTTTTATGGTCTTCTCCATGCCACAATTGATAGTTTTGATAGCATTAACTTGTTTATGCCACTTTTACCTGGTGCTTTGTGTTTAAATCCTTTCACTACTTTCATTATCTCATGTATTCTAATGTTTGCAATTAAGTTCATTTTCTTAGTCTGTAATTTTGAATGTACTCGCCTGTGTTTCAGTTAGTAACTTAATTTGCTCTTCCATGTATTCTCCCTTTCCACCATTACTGTTGGTTAACTATGGTATTTCTAGTTTGGGTTTCCCTAGTAATCCTTGTATCTTTTCCCAGGATTTCTCTGAGTCTTTCGAAGTTTTGCGTTGTTCCAATTTTCTCTGTTTAACCCGTCAGATCCATCAATTATTTTATTTTGGATGTCTTTTGAAGATGTATATTATACTTATCCATTTGCCTGTGTTTGGTTGTAGGTAATGTAATTGTTGGGTGAATAGTTTCAAGCACTCGCTATATGAGTTGTGTTCATGTGATGATATTTTTTTTTTTTTTATGAGGGAGACTGTTTCTATTGTTTCTAATATGTCAGACCTCTATTTCTTTATTGGCGAATTTACTGTGTTTTCTGTTATAGTTTCATTATTGTTTAGGTCTATTTCTTGCTCCTATGAGGCTATTTGCCTTGTTATTGTGTCTTGAAAGATTTCCCAATTAGCTTTCTTTATTTTGCGCCTTTCTTTTATTTTCTTTGACTATTGGTTTTGTTGAGAGTTTTATTACGATTGGAATATGATCAGATTTTATAATAGATCCTGATGATATGTTGTACTTCCAGTGTGCTCTATTGTTTTCATATATGATTGGGCCTAAATGTGTTATAAGGTTAATGTTTATGGGTTGATTTAATGCATTTCCTTTAGTATTCGTGTAAGGGTGTCCTATAAAGTGTTGTCTTGCACTTAATTATCCTATTATGTATGTGGGAATGTTGCTGTGTTTGACCGGAGAAAAATCTGTGATTGGGTGGAATGGTCTTCTGGATGGTTGATATATAGTGCTAATGTTTATTAGGCCTTTCGTGGTTTGTGTCTGTACTGAATTGTATGTGTCTATTAGCTTGCATTTGGTGTAGGTTTCAACTGCTATGTCTACACCTGCAATACATTCGTTTTGTGTAATCTTTCTGTACACATAATGTGTATAGATTTTCATTTGTTCCTCGCGTGTGCATGCGTGTGTTTGTATATATATATATATATATATATATATATATATATATATATACATACCTTTACTGAGAGTTGATACCTTAGTGTAATAAGACAATTTCCGTACCATCTTCATTAACAAAGCTGTACTAGTCAGGGTGACGTATTCTAGATTGGTTTGCGATCATACAAAATTCTCCTACTATGACCAATCTGCACTCTCCAGTGTGGAGAAAAAAAAAAAAACTAGCCAAACCTCAAACATGAATTAACAGGTCTGAAGCCTCTATTCTGCAGCGGACTAGAAAGAGCTGCATTTACTTTTTTGACACATAGTATAATGGCTTTCGAATTATGTAATCTCCTAAGCTCTAACCTCCTCTGCTTATTTTTACATAAATCTGTTATACCTGAAAAATAACTGAGCTCTGAAAATATTACGCAACTCTCAGACGGCAATATGTATGAGCGTTGAATATCCAAAGGTATCTTACGTTACTCAAAACCAAACTAGATGATTACTATTCTAAACAAACCTCATACTTCGGTTCTTGGTCAGGGAATCGAGAGAAGTACTGAGAAAAAATATGGGTTATAGAAAAAATAAACGCTTCACAAAAATAAATATATTTTTCAAAAACTTAATAGTAATTAAAAAGAATTAAAACCAAAAATAAGTCACTCGAAATATTAAACCTAAACTAAACCTTAGACTAAGAAATACAAATTTATTTTATGAATATTATACAATCACTTGTTTCACTGAAATTAATTTATATAGATATTTAATTTTGACATTTAATTAAAAGAGTTATTAACCCTTTTAATTAAATGTCAACCTATGACGCATGCGCCAAGACTGGCGCATTGCACGATTACAAGTGGCGCACTATACCCCCAGAGATAATCAAAGAAAAAGTCATGACTGCTCATTAAAATAAATAATATATATATATATATATATATATATATATATATATATATATAATGATACCGATATCTAGAATAAAATACAAAAAGAATTTAAGGGGACCGTCCCTTATGTCCTGCATTTTTTTTTCTAATTATTCAGAATACTCCATTTCTATTTATGTTTTAGACTTTAGACTACAGAATACCTTCATCATACACAAGTTTCAAGTCATTTGATCAAAACCATTTTGATTTATTAGCAAAAATAATGATTAAAAAAAATTTAGGTTATGTGAAATTACTTTTCTCTAAAACTGCTAATTATGTTCATATATTTCTATTAGAACTTTCAGGAATAACTAATGGATATTTACAATGCAAATTCAAAGTGTCAATAAAGTAACTGCAGTTTACTTTTTATTCATGTTGAATCCTTTCCTTTACAAAAGCTACATATGTAAATATTATCACACACAGACACAGACACACACACACACACACACACACACATATATATATATATATATATATATATATATATACATATCAAATGATTATATGGATAACCGCCAAATATGCCTAAATCACCATAATTAAAGGATTTGAGGGGGTTCAGGTATGTGTGGTGCATCTGAATTATAAGTGAAAAAAATTGGTGCATGAGAAACAAAAGGTTGGCCACCCCTAAGTTAACCATTTAACATGTTAATGAATGAACATTAATGCAATTTACATATATGAAACTGTTACACTTACGTGTTTTGGTTCACACAAGGTTACAGAATGGTGAAGCAAAATTTTTGATGCACTTTACTGTTCAACCTAAATCTCACAGGGCCAGTTACAAACATTTATAGCAGTGGTTCCCAACCTTTTAAACATGGCGACCCATTTTAGAAGAAGCAGCCAGGAAGCGACCCCAATCCTTAAAATATCTTATGTACACATTCAATTTTTTTTTTTTTTGTACAATAAACTGCCATTTATTGCGATTACTGAATGATAGATTACCTATTCGTGAAGTAACTATACATTCCGTAAATTCAAGATTAATTTTAAATTTATTCATAAAAAACTCCAAAGCTGCTACAAAAATTAATTAATTATAAATCAATTCAAAATTATTAAAACACAAATTTCCAACGTTGTGTAAAGCGGTGTTTATGAACTGACCTTAATGAGACGGCTGCTATTGCAGTGTTCTATCCTGGGGTCCGTTGTCATCTTCCACATTTAATTGATTTCGGCATTTGTTTTTAAGGATGAGAAATTGGGAGAAGGATGCTTCATATAAGTAAGTTGTTGGGAACGGCAATAAATTCTTTATTGCGATTTCTGATATTACTGGGAATTTTTGGAAACTTTTTGCCCAAAATTCTTGTAGTTGCAGTTCACCAAACCAGGATTTAGCTTCAAAGTTGTTTTTTAAGTCGATGAACTCTTTTGCTGCTTCAGGGACCTCAAGATACACTGGCATTGAAAGGGTTGATTGTAAGGGAGGAAGATTTGTAACATTCATCATGGAAATAACTTCTTATTTGAGCAGTAAGATTTTCGAAATGCTCTTGTATCAAGCCATATAACTCATAGATTTCATTAGCCGCTTTTTCAACAAATTGCGGAAGTGTTGGGAACATGTATAATTCCTTTTGGTTAATTTTGGTGATCCAGAGTTCCAGTTTCATTTTAAAAGACAATATCTTTTTCAGGCAAAGATATAATCGTACTTTCCTTACCCTGTAATCTTGTATTAATACTATTAAATATCTCAGAAATGTTGACCAGGTATGTCAATTTGCACAACGTAAATTCATCCGTAAACAATGATTCATATTCAATTGCATTTTGAGAAGCGAGAAATATTTGCAGCTCTCCTCTCAAATCAAAAAATCTTTTCAGCGCCTTTGCTTTCGAGAGCCACCTTACATCTGTGTGAAACAGTAGTGCTTCATGCGTTGAACTCATATCTCCACATAAAACTTTTAAGAGCCGTGTTGCATGTGGCCTTGATTTAACGACATTTACTGCTTTAATCACTCGGTTAAGCACTTCTTTGAATGGTTCAGGTAACGTCTTGGTAGCTAATACTTGTCGATGAACCATGCAGCGAGTCCCAATTATTTCTGGAGTCACTTTTTTAACTAACGATTTAAGCCAGACTTACAGCCGAGCATCGTAGGTGCCCCGTCAATACAAACTCCGCACAATTTCTCCCATTCGATCGAACGTTCTTTGAAGAAATCATCAATTAAATAAAAAATATCAGCAGCAGTAGTTGAAGTTTGCAGAGGCTTACAAAACAAGAAATCTTTAACTTTTTCATTTTTATAATACCGAACATACACAAGAAGTTGTGAAAAGTTTGTCACATCTGTAGTTTCATCAAGCTGTTACATTAAGTTTCATAGTACGATGCAAACATGGATTGATAAAGGGAACATTTTCTCCCGAATCATGACAGTATGATCCTAAGAACCACTCTAGGTACTCCAAGATAGGTATTATAATGAGTTTTAGGTGTCCGTAAGGTCAAAGAACTGTGCGTGGGAAAGATTTTTGGAGTCTAACCTACACGTGAACCAACCCATTCAGTTATTTAACCATTGATGTAATGCTCTTGCGGGAACGATTTGAGTTCAGAAAGTATCGAATTCAAAATGTTTCAACATTCAGAAAATATAGATTCTTTGGTATGGTACCTATTGTGCAAACATGCAGCATATTCTATAAAAGATTTTAATTGGTCTAATATACCAATAACTATTGTTGTTGTGTTACTCCCTTTGTAAAAAAATTATTTAACTGTCTTAACATGTTTTTTCACCTTGTTTTAAATAATATTCCCATTCAGCTCAAAATTGATTGGCGACCCCAGGGCATTGGTGTAGCGACCCCATTTGGGGTCGCGACCCACAGGTTGGGAACCACTGATTTATAGTATGAAATGTACTTACGTTAACACACTATACTTTAATTAACATCCAAATAATATTACCAACGTCTAATCAACACTACATACGTTATACATTGATTAAAAATCACTTATTCAGGTTTGAGAAGGAAACACTTTACACACTTAAGAGGGGAGAAGGCTGCCGACGCTGGCTCTATATAAGGGATAGGCTGGGTCCTTTCTGCTGCTTATGCATTGCTAGGTCCTATATATATTGACTTAATTCAAATAAGACATATATATTTGTGATACATTAATGTCTGGATTCCCTTAACGACCTCGGGATCAGAGCCCCAGGCGAAATTACACAAAGACAAGAGCTTATGTCCGGCCGGGAATCGAACCCTGGTCGGCAAGCTTGTATAGACAGTGACTAAACCACTTGGCCACGAAGAAAGATAAAAGTCAATGACAATTCTTCTGTACTTATACCTGCCAAATTCAGGTGTTTTGTACTTATAATTGAAATCAACCCATCTTCACCATCGTAGCTAATTGGTAGTTTGTTACTTGGCATTCGATTAATGATAAATTTTGCACAACACGTCTAAATTTGCAAAATTTATCATTAATCGAATGCCAAGTAACAAACTACCAATTAGCTACGATGGTGAAGATGGGTATATTTCAATTCTAAGTACAAAACACCTGAATTCGGCAGGTATAAGTACAGAAGAATTGTCATAGACTTTTATCTTTCGTCGTGGCCAAGTGGTTTAGTCACTGTCTATACAAGCTTGCCGACCAGGGTTCGATTCCCGGCCGGACACAAGCTCTTGTCTTTGTTTGATTTTGCCTGGGGCTCTGATCCCGAGATCGTTAAGAGAATCCAGACATTAATGTATCAAAAATATATATGGCTTATTTGAATATGAAAAACACGTCTAAATGTGCAAAATTTATCATTATTCGAATGCCAAGTAACAAACTACCAATTAGCTACGATGGTGAAGATGGGTTGATTTCAATTCTAAGTACAATACACCTGAATTCGGCAGGTATAAGTACATAAGAATTGTCATTGACTTTTACCTTTCTTCGTGGCCAAGTGGTTTAGTCACTGTCTATACAAGCTTGCCGACCAGGGTTCGATTCCCGGCCGGACAAGCTCTTGTCTTTGTGTGATTTCGCCTGGGGCTCTGATCCCAAGGTCGTTACGAGAATCCAGACATTAATGTATCAAAAATATATATGGCTTATTTGAATATATATATATATATATATATATATATAAACATGCATACATTATTATTATTTTTTTTATCATTATTATTATTATTATTATTATAATTATTAGTATTATTATTATTATTACGTACTAAGCTATTATCAACCCAAGGGCTACAATAGGAAAATAGCCCCGTCAGGCAGGGAAACAATGAAATAAATGAAGAAAAATAGAAGTAATAAAATATTTGAATATTTTAAGAAGATTGACAGCACTGATATGGATCTATCATACATAAACTATAAAAAATCAAGAAAAACAAGAGGAAGATGAATAAGATAGAAAAGTTTGACCGAATGCACCCTCAAGCAAAAGAATGCTACGCCGACAGTGGGAGACCATGATATAGAGGCTATGGCGTAGGACATACAATAGCTTATTATGTCTAAAAATTCTCTTCTACCCTCACCCAAAGAAAGTTAGTCATTGAACAATTATAGTGCAGTAGTTAGCCTCTTGGATGAGGAAGTATTGTTTGGTAATCGCAGTATTGTCAAGTGGAAACGAATATGACTGAGTATTCGGATATGTGTAGACAAAGGAGAAGTGAACCGTAACCCGAGAGATGGATCTAATATATTTCTCTCTAGACAGTCAAAGTACCCAATAACTCTCTAATTGTAGTATCTCAACGGGTGGTTGTTGCTTTAGCAAATCTACTACTCAGAATATAGGAATTCTAGATAAACTACTGTAAGTGTACAGAAAATGTGGTAAAAAGATTTTTCAGTACAGATTTATAAACGATATTCTTACCAAAAGCATTTTTCTATTTCATTCTTCTCTCTCGGCCAAACTTTATCTCAAGTTTCGAGGAATGTCAGTCTTTCATTGCAAGAGTTTGCCAACATTTCTACCCCAAGTCTTAGAGTTGTCAAATTTAAGTCTTTCACTCCATGTTTGTTATTAGGTTATCCGGGCTTTTAAACATTTGAAAAAGCGAAGTAAGTGCATAGAAATTCTTCAAGCAGTAAAAACTTCTCTCTCTCTCTCTCTCTCTCTCTCTCTCTCTCTCTCTCTCTCTCACACATTTAAGAAGTAGTTTCCTTTTATATCCTCACTTCAATAATTATTGCAAAATCTTTGCAAGAGTACCTTTTTAATATCAGTATAAAACACGTCATTTTATTTAAATCTTATTCAGAAAATTAGTGAGGTGTGTTTTCGTATATATATATATATATATATATATATATATATTTATATATATATACAGAGAGAGAGAGAGAGAGAGAGAGAGAGAGAGAGAGAGAGAGAGTGTGTCATCTTGTAATCTTTATAATCAGCTTAAAGTAGATTAGTCGTACCCAGCTCAGCTTCTGAGACTTAATCGAGATGTCATCAGAAGGTCTGGGATGTTTGAACAAAGCTCTGATTACCAAGATGTAACCGTCGCATTTCTCTTCAATGAAGATTAATTGACCATCCATTAATCTTATCTATTGGATTCATGTCAATATTATTATTATTATTATTATTATTATTATTATTATTATTATTATTAGCCAAGCTACAACCTTAGTTGGAAAAGCAAGATGCTATAAGTCCAAGGGCTCCAATAGGGAAAAATAGCCCAGTGAGGAAAGGAAGTAAGGAAATAAATAAATGATTGGAATAAATTAACAATAAATAATTCTGAAAACCGTAACAACATCAAAATAGATATGTCATATATAAACTATTAACAACGTCAAAAACAGATATGCAATATATAAAATATAAAAAGACTACATAAAAACATTTGCTCCAACTTTGAACTTTTGAAGTTCTACTGATTCAACTACCCGATTAGGAAGATCATTCCACAACTTGGTAACAGCTGGAATAAAACTTCTAGAAACTGTGTAGTATTAAGCCTCATGATGGAGAAGGCCTGGCTATTAGAATTAACTGGCAGCCTAGTATTACGAAAAGGATAGTATTGTCCAGGGAGATCTGAATGTAAAGGATGGTCAGAGTTATGTAAAATCTTATGCAACATGCATATTGAACTAATTGAATGACGGTGCCAAAGATTAATATCTAGATCAGGAATAAGAAATTTAATTGACCGTAAGTTTCTCTCCAACAAATCAAGATGAGAATCAGCAGCTGAGGACCAGACAGGAGAACAATATTCTAAACAAGATGGAATAAAAGAATTAAAACACTTCTTCAGAATAGCTTGATCACCGAAAATCTTAAGATACTTTCTCAATAAGCCACTTTTTTTTGTGCAATTGAAGAAGACACAGACCTAATGTGTTTCTCAAAATTGAATTTTCTGTCGAGAATTGCACCTAAATTTTAAACGAGTCATACAAATTTAGAGAAACATTATCAATACTGAGATCCGGATGTTGAGGAGCCACCGTCCTTGACCTACTTACAATCATACTTTGAGTTTTGTTAGGATTCAACTTCATACCCAATAATTTGTACCATGCACTAATTTTAGCTAAATCTCTATTAAGGGATTCAACAACCCCAGATCTACATTCAGGGGATGGAATTGATGCGAAGAGAGTAGCATTCTCTACATATACAACAAGCTGGTGTTCGAGGCCAAACCACATGTCATGTGTATATAGTATGAAAGGTAATGGGCCAAGAACACTATCCTGTGGAACACCGGATATCACATTCCTATACTAACTATGGTGCCCATCAACAACAATTCTTTGAGATCTATTACTTAAAAAATCAATAATAATGCTAAGAAACGACCCACCCACTCCCAACTGTTTGAGTTTGAAAACAAGGGTCTCATGATTAACACGGTCAAAGGCAGAACTAAAATCAAGGCCAATAATACGAACTTCCTGACCACAGTCAAGGGATTTCTGTACAGCATTGGATATTGTTAGAAGGGCATCACATTCTCCTAGGCCTTTACGAAAACCAAATTGCAAACTAGGGAAGAGATGACTACCTTCAGCAAACCTATTAAGACGTTTTGCCAGACGTTCAAAAATTTTAGATAATATGGGAGTTATGGAAATTGGGCGGTAATCAGTGGGACTTGAGCTACCACAAACACATATGCATAGAGGAGTAACATTACCAATTCTCCAACAAGTGATAAAAGCTCCTCTTCTTGCTAACTTGCGCAAAATAACAATAACTTTAGAGGAAAAATACCATTTGGGT
>NC_090753.1:8143098-8145598 GCF_036898095.1 Palaemon carinicauda
ATATATATATATATATATATATATATATATATATATATATATATATATATATATATATATATATATATATATATATATATATATATATATATATATATATATATATATATATATATATATATATATATATATATATATATATATATATATATATATATATATATATATATATATATATATATATATATATATATATATATATATATATATATATATATATATATATATATATATATATATATATATATATATATATATATATATATATATATATATATATATATATATATATATATATATATATATAATATATATATATATATATATATATTATATATATATATATATATATATATATATATATATATATATATATATATATATATATATATATACTGTGTATATATATATATATATACATATATGTATATATATATATATATATATATATATATACATATATGTATATATATATATATATATACACAGTATATATATATATATATATATATATATATATATATATATATATATATATATATATACTGTGTATATATATATATATATATACATATATGTATATATATATATATATATATATATATATATATATATATATATATATATATATATATATATATATATATATATATATATACACATATATATATACAGACACACACATATATTTACATGTATATATATATATATATATGTATATGTATATATATATATATATATATATATATATATATATATATATATATATATATATGTTTATATATATATATATATATATATATATATATATATATATATATATATATATATATATATATATATATATATATATGTTTATATATATATATATATATATATATATGTTTATATATATATATATATATATATATATATATATATATATATATATATATATATATATATATATATTATCTCTTACGCCTATTGACGCCATCTTTCGTATACATGACATGTTGGGGAGGAATCTATGATATCATGTCTCATTGGATTCTTCAAATATATTTTCATAAACAACATACGGTTAAATTCCCAATGTTTATGGAATAAACAATAAAATTTATATAACTACCTTACTTGATCCCAAAAGTGGGTAGTGTTTTTATTTGAAATAAAAAAGCAGTTACATATATTTTTATATAAAAGTTGAAAATCTCATAGTACTAAATTAAATGAAAAATTAAAATAATTTAGATATACATGTTTAAATATTTTTTGGCATTACTAATTTACGAATCAAGCACGAAAAAACTATAGATAAAATCTAATGAATTGCATTTAAACGAACGTTGATTAACAAAAGATAAATTGTCTTTGTCGACAAAACAACCATGAGACCTAAAATGTTACATATTCCTTTCACACAGAACATGTAGGATAAATATTACAACTTAACTATAATTAGTTACAGTATTCAATTAAACATTTATGGAATTTGGCTGTTTTTTTTTATTCTAAAGTACCATAATTAATGACAATAAAATATCCTCTGTTCAATACAGTTCAATAATAATATCATAATAATCATTCAAATCCGAATAGGCGTGTTTTCTATGAATATAAGTAAGATATTTCATGTATTGTGTATTTGTGCACTCAAGCCAAAGATATATAGGAATATCTAACGGATATAGATATTAATGAAGCATATATTGTCAAGGCTATAAACGAAATTAAAAATGGATCAGCAGCCAGACCAGATGGAGTTCCAGCGATATTGTTAAAAAAAACTGCAAACACTATCGCGAAGCCGCTTACAATACTGCTAAGACAAAGTGTAGATATGAGCGAGATATATATTAAACATAAAATAGCTTATATAACCCCTATCTTCAAAAGTGGATCAAGACTAGAGGCAAGCAATTATAGACCTGTTAGTCTAACATCACATATTATGAAAGTGTATGAGAGGGTAATAAAAAAGAAAATAATCGATCATTGGTTAAAAGTAATTCGTTTAATATAGGTCAACACGGTTTTGTGCCCGGAAAAAAAGTACACAAACCCAACTGATAGCACACTATGAAAACATATACAAAAATATGATAAATGAAAAAGACACAGATGTGATCTATCTAGATTTTGCAAAAGCCTTTGACAAAGCAGACCATAAGATATTAGAAAAAAAAATGTAAAGCATAATATTGTGGGAAAGATAGGAAAATGGGTAAAGGAATTCCTGCAAAACAGAAAACAGATAGTGGTTGCAAATGACAAGAAATCGGATGAAGCTCAGGTAATATCTGGCGTGCCACAAGGTACGGTATTAGCTGCACTGCTGTTTGTTATTATGATCTCAGACATAGACTGTGATGTTGAAAACTCTGTAGTGAGAAGTTTCACCGATGACACAAGAATAAGTAGAGAAATTACTTGTGATGAAGATAGGAACTCACTACGAAGATATCTAAGCAAAATATATGAATGGGCGGAGATAAATAGGATGGTATTTAACTCCGAT
>NC_090753.1:8155598-8170598 GCF_036898095.1 Palaemon carinicauda
TTAATAAAAAAATAATATACGCGACCCAACAGAATTCTCGTTCACCTGTAATATCATCTTGCACGAAATCTATTGAGCCGAACATAACTTCGAATTAAACAGTGCGAGTAAAGAAAACGTTGCCAGGATCTGAAATATTAATCCTTTCCGACACTTTGAAAATTAACGGATTGTCCATCACACAAGCTATTTATACAGTCGGCTCACAACAACAATGTAATATTGAAGTCTGTAATCATTTAAATACCACTTTAGTAATTCACAAAAATGAACATATCTTGGATGTAGAAGTTTATAAACATCGTATTCTTACCGTCGCTGAAATCAATCACGCTCAATCAGTTGCGGATGAATCCCTTTTGCAATCTATTAAAAATAAAATCAATAAAGACATTCAAGAAGAGGAAATTCAGCAGAAATTTTTTGGACTTTTAACTGAATATTATGATGTTTTTTCCACTACGGATGTATCCTTAGGAAAAACAGATGTTATCGAACATCAAATAAGGTTATAGGACAAGCAGAAAATTATCTATGTACCCTCGTACAGACTCCCTATGAAATTCAAGAATGAGATAAATGATGAAGTAGGTAAAATGCTAGAAGAAGGAGTCATTAGGAAATCGAACAACCCTTATAATTTTCCATTAATAGTTGTACCGAAAAAAGATCGAACATGGCGTATCTGCGTAGATTTCCGTCGCCTAAATGAGGAAACGATCCCTGATCGATTCCCAGTGCCATGTACTGACGATATTTTATCTTTGTTAGGTCAGAATAAATATTTTACCAGTTTGGACTTACTTAAAGGTTTTCACCAGATATCATTAGAAGAAAATAGTATCCCATACACTGCCTTCAGCACAGACAGGGGACATTATGAATTTTTGCGTATGCCTTTTTGTTTACGTTGTGCTCCCATAACATTTACTAGAATGATTAACATAGTGTTTGGAGACTTGCTAGGGGATATATTGCATGCCTATATGGGCGACCTTGTAATCTTTTCTAATACCTTAGAAGAACATTTACGTAAACTAGAACTAGTACTACAGAGACTAAGACAGCATAACTTAAGGGTAAAGATTAGTAGGTGTGAATTCTTCAAGACAGAATTAGTCTATTTAGGTTTTACGGTGTCTAGCCGCGGTCTTAAAGTAGTCCACGATAAGGTGTCGGTTATCTGTAACTTTCCGATACCTACTAATGTCAAGGGAATACAGCAATATCTGTGGTGTAGTGGATATTACAGGCGTTTTATACGCAATTATTCAATAATAGCCGCTCCCCTAACTGATCTTACGAAGAAGGGCGTAAATTTCATATGGTCTGAGCAGCATCAACAGTCATTTAATACCTTGAAAGATGAACTGTGTAGTTCTCCTATCTTAAAATTTCCTGACTTCGGTAAGGAATTCTTCATTGCAACAGAAGCCTCAGACTTAGGAGTAGGAGGGGTATTGCTTCAGCAATATGACAAACAGTTTTTCCCGATAGCTTTTTATTCACGAAAACTGAGAACTTCGGAAAGTAAGTATGCAGTAATAGACAAGGAAGGGCTAGCTGTTGTTAATTCACTAGTGCATTTTAAGTTCATAATATACGGTTATCTCGTCATAGTGGGGCAGATAAGTGAAACAATCGTTCATTTGATGATACAAGCATGAAATTTGGCATAATTATTTATTTTGCATTAGATTTTGAAAAAAAAAGTACTAGCCACTTGAAATTCCAATATGGCGGCCATTTTCCAAGATGGCCGCCATATGGTCCTTTTTAAGGCAGAATATTGCAGTACTACGTGCCATTAAAGTTCTTACTCAGATACTTGATGAGTTCTCTTTGTCTGGGTTTGATGTGAGAACACCACTAATCATACTGAGGGTCCAATATAGCAGCCATTTTACAAGATGGCCGCCAAATGACGTCATTTGCTACATATGCCAATGTCTAAGAGTCCATATTTCAAACAATACTCAACCTACTCTGGCCAAAAGTCCATTCATTGTTCATCAGTTTTTTTTTTTTCCTAGGAATTCTGGCAAGGGCAACTACAGAGTAGAGTACAGAATAGTCCATTCTTTACACACTTGCACCCTCCACCACACTCTGTCTTGCATCCACACTTTGTCAGTTCACGGCAGCTCTTGGAAATGGGTTCCAGCATTGTCCATACAACTTCCCAGTCATCACCGTTTTTTGACCATCCCCACTTGGAAGGACACTGAGGTTCTGGCTGACGATTAACACACTGCCCCCAAATATGACCTGCTTGGTAGGCTGCTCGTTTGGCATGTTCCTTCAGTACACTTTTTGTTCGAGGAATCATGTCATATGACCTCTGCTTTCGCGCAAAGAGATCAAGCCTTGCCCGTCTACAGGAGATGTTGTACTCGACCGGTCATACATAAGAACCAGATATTTCTCCAGAACATGTAGATCAGACTCCTCAATCTCAAATGGCCTGCGGCTAAGTTTTGCAAAGGTGGCAGAGGCATCATTGAAGACATCCCATGTCTGCCGTGCTGTCTTTTCCCCTTTGCCATTGAAACCTGACACAACCTCACACCCAGTAAAGGCATGGAAGAATAGCATCCCGTTGGTCTTCTCTGATCCTAAGATGGACACCAGGTCATGAATAGGAATCCATCTAGTGTGCTCACCTTTTCCAAATCTAATCCACATTTGCTCCAGGCCGATAGCTTCGAGAGAAGGCATCTGTGATATGGCAATCACAATGACGTCTGTGTCGTTTGCGTCGATCATAACAGATTTGTAGCCTTCCATAGTTGCATGCCAGGCATGTAAGAATATATGTGTGTCAGCCTCCTCATGTGTACAGGGAGCCAATTCCTCTAGGCTCATGTTGGTGTAACTGGCACTCGTAAGGGTATCTTCTTCCTTCGTCACAATGACTACATTTTCCGTAGTCATTTTAGCCACTGCATCAGCAAGAAAGTGGAAGAGCTCTGTCTTATTAGCACTGTTGCAGAGGAAACTCTTCCAGTTTGTAGGCATTTTACTCTTTTCAGTAACTCTCCTCCTGATAGCTATTCCTCTTTTTGATCTAGCTTCTGACTTCAGACTTGACTTATGATATACATCAAAGATGATGTCTGTTCTCTTGTGTTTTCTACTGTTCATTTCTATTTTAGGGAGGATGTCCTTCGTGGCATATTCTTCAAACGTCTTTGATGTCTTTGGTACAACTGCATTTATCAGTGATGAACCATCCACAATGAGGACATCCGAGTCTGGCTTTGACTCAAGTAGTCTCACTTTCACCTGGAGAACATCCACCAAATCAGCCTTAGTACATGCGCGTAGGTTACCTTTCTTGCTGAGTGAAGGAGGGTAAGGCTGGTTCTCATGTCTGAAAAATTCTTGTAGGTCACATCCTCTTGTTTGACAGGAGATAAACAGGCGAGAAAACAGTTGACAGTCTTCCTTATGTACTTTAATCTCAGATACTTTGGATGACTCTGGCCCAGTTTTGAAGAAGCCAGTATTGTTCTTTTCGATTGGCTTGTAGAAGAAATCTCTATCAGACTGCAACTTCTCCATGAATGTTTCGAACTGTTCTTTTACTCTCTCATGATGCGTTGCAACTAGTTGAGCAGCAGAAGGATCTACTATGTCATTTGTATCCAGCTTTAAAAGATCATCTGTCTCTTCTGCAAATGGATTGCCCATTTCCTCTAGTACTAGGGTGAGTTTGTGTACTTTATCCAAGAGCGTCTTCTGAGTACTTGGTGACTGATCATGGTGACGACTTGATTTCTTTACATATTTACTCCCGGATGCTGTTTCGTAATTTGATACCAATCGGCTTATTTCTGGTCCAGTAACCATCCATCTTCGAAGAGCAGACGAATCCTCTGTCAGGCCAATAGCTCCCCCGTCTCCTTTGATGAGTGCATTACTTTGTTCATGAGCTTGGTCAATAGCCATTGATGAGAAGCTCCTCCCTGATTTGTGAACAACGAAATTCCCCTCATGGGACTCTCTGGCAACCTCTGGGTGTTGCCTCTCCAGGCTTAGCATATCACGAAGATGAACTGAATCCCATCGTGCGTAATTAACATTGTTGTTTGCAAAGAAGTATGGCATCAATTCTGACAGTGATTCATGATAGAGGTTAAAGTTTGCTTTTCTAAACGCTCGTATAAGTGTGAAAATGGTCAGCTCCATGTTGAGAATCAAGAACCAAAACTTAAACTGTGGGCTCTTATTCTTTTGTGCATCACACCATTCTTCCAATGTGATGGCTTTGTCCTCATCGTCTGTGTGTTCATCAAGGTATTTTCTGTAGGCTTTCTTCAAAAGTGTGTACAAGCTGCATGCTATAATCTGGTGGGCTTGCCGAGTCTTAGTGACGTTCGAAGCGGTCAGAGATGCACCAAAGAAGGCAAATATATCAATAATTTTGCACCAAGATGTGAAACATTGAGCGCTGTATTTCCATTAACTGGCGGCCATCTTGGAAATAATGGAATTCTTGATGGCTAGCACTTTTTTCTTAAAACATGACCTACATAGCACATTCACGCCAAATTTCATGCTTGTATCAACAAATGAATGATTCTAGTCAAAATCACACTTTGGCTGCACCACTATCAAGGCTCTTACTGATCATAAACCCCTAACCGATTTCTTTAAAGGCTTTAGTCACATCCCCAAACGAACTTGGTGGCATATGATCATCCAAGACCTTTGTGCGAGAATCGGTTATTTACCAGGGAAAGCAAATATCATTGCTGATGCATTATCACTCAACCCCGTGTCATCTTGTACGGAGCCAGTAGCTGAATTAATAGATATATCAACATCCATGTCTATTGTTAAAACTGTATCTGAACAGGAAGATCTGGGCTGGAGTGCTGAATTATTACAGACTGAGCAAAGATCAGAAATTCGAAAAAATCATAAATGCTTTAGAAGGAAATCGTAAGGAAAAGGAATACATAAAGTGTATGCAGCAGAATTATATAATCAAGGACAATATTCTGTGTAGATCCATGACAAGGAAAACCGGCAATACACCACATGTGACTAACGATCAGGTAGTGGTACCAATCTCACTTATATCCACTGGCCTAAATTGGTTGCATGCAAATCCATTGCATGGACACCAGGATTCTCCATAATGTCACAGAAAGCCAAATCATTGTTTTATTGGCATACGATTCTTACATATATAAAAAAAAAACACATAGCTAATTGTCGCACTTGTCAGGAAAACAAAGAGCACACGAAAACACCTGTCAGCCTAGGGGCTTATCCCATGCCCCATCAACCCTTTGAAAGAATACATTTTGATTTATTAACAGGATTTTACGAGTCAGACAGAGGAAATAAGCACCTCTTAGTAATTTTAGAAGCTTTGATTCTATATACAGAACTGATAGCGCTTAAAACTAAAACCGCGATTGAATGTGCTAGGAAGTTTTATGAGTGTTACATTTGTAAACATGGAATTCCACAATTGATAATGTAAGACTCGGGTGGAGAATTTAATAATAATTTTCTTAACTCATTGTGTGAATTCCTTAGCATAAAGAAAATCAATACCATGATCTATCACCCAGAGTCGAATGGGCTAGTGGAAAGAGCGAATTGAAGGTTTTAAACATATTAATATTAGCACTAGGAGGATCAGACCCCAACTGGGATATTGCAATACCTGCAGTACTAAGTACTCTGAATCATTCATATCATATATCAATTAAAATGTCGCCGCATGGGGCATTGTATGGTACCCCAGTTAGAACGCCTTTCCATATATTAACGCCTACAACTAATTTATCAAATCCTTTAAAGGAATGTATAAATGCAAGCAATAGTCGTTTTGATAACCTTCGAAAGAATTTAGAAGAATCACAAATCATAATGAAAAGGAATCATGATAAAATAGCGAAGTCAACTAAAACATATACCGTGGGTGATAATGTATACATACAGGTAAATGTACGTGAATGACTCAATTACAAACTAACACCTAAGTGTGAAGGCCCATTTAACATTTTGGAAACATT
Organism: Palaemon carinicauda; assembly: GCF_036898095.1. NCBI lineage: Eukaryota > Metazoa > Arthropoda > Malacostraca > Decapoda > Palaemonidae > Palaemon > Palaemon carinicauda. The sequence goes on from NC_090753.1 coordinate 8,161,634, forward strand.
AACAGCCAATAGATTTAGAGTTCAAAATGTATCCCAACCCACTGATGAGAGAATTGTACCATTGGCTCACATAAGAAATTAAAATAAGAGAGAAGGAAGTGAGGGAAATTTTTTTTTATCTATGAAACTTATGTTTGTATGTTAAAGTTTTTTTTCTTTCTTAATACAGGAGTAATTACATATATTTTTCACGTTGCAGGTTTCCAAGATGAAGTTTTTATTGTTAGGAGCGATATTGTTCGCTCAGACATTTTTCTCGTGTTGGAAGAGTTCTAAAACTAAAAGTATAGATTTTAAATATGGCACTATAGTAGAGAGAACAGAAGTCGTTTTTATTACTGCAAGCAATATAGTTATAGAAAAACGTATGCAAGCTATTTTTCTCCCAGAGAATGACGTCCATGCTTAAAGAGCGACATTTCAAGGTTTGCTGCTTCATTGAATGAAAAGCATAAAAGACATTTTCCTTGTAATACAGAGAGTTCGCTTGCACCGACAATGAGAGTGGCAGAAATGCTTTCACAAAACTTGCAAAATAAGACTTACGAGGCAGAATCTTTGGCCCGTGACCTTCTGATGTGGACAGTAGGACACACTAACCTTGAAAGACGTAACCCGTTTATTTTTGCTGCACTAAACATCTTTGGATCTGTTGCAAGTTTAGGCTTAGGGATTTCAAATCATCTTAAAATTAGTAATCAAAATAAGAAAATTTAGTTTTTAACACATGAAAACGAATTAATTTTATGAGAACTAAGGAATCAGTTAACTTCAATCAACGAACATTCTAGTAATATCAGTCAGATTATTGAAGTACAAGACTTGTTGGTAACGTTAACGTATTATAATTAAAAAATAGATCATATTCATAATAAAATTGCACATTTCATTGAGAAATCAAAACACTATGTGAAAGCTATTACGTTAGCAACGAAAGGTGTTCACTCACCGCATTTGTTGCCAATAAAAGACCTAACGTTAATTCTAGAGAATGGACAGGAGAAAATAGGTTATGTTCCTTTGTTAGATGCAAGTAGGTTAGAATTTTATTATAGCCTAATTACAGTAAGCGTTGAAAATTACAGGATTATGATTACAGTTCCCTTTGATTCTTCCGATGCCTGGCAATCATACAAGATATCACCATTCATGACAAATAACTCAAGCCCAGTAATATCCAGTTTGACAGGGCACGTATTGATTTCCCCTGATAAGGAAACATATACGGTCATTGAATAATTAGATGAATTAACTCACTGTTTGGAAGCAATGAATAATAAAGTATGTACAGCTAACTCCTTTGAATTCCATAAAAAATCAATGGATTCATGCAAGTTAGGTATAGTGCTAAACGGTGCTCTCTCCCATACATATGAAAATTGTCTGAAAAAAACTTTATCCCTTTGACGATAATAAGTTAAATTGCAGACTGAACAACGGCTCGTGGATAAGATACGACAAGGCCGGCTTCAATGTATCATGCCCGGACGGAACCACGTCCTATTCCCAAATCTTCGTTGCAAGAGATGGTTGCCTCGGTACGTCCACGTATTACAAGGTCCAAGGAATTAACACTATCATCAGAGAACGGGCCTACTTCGCGAATTTCACATGGACCACTACAATCCCATCTTTACCTCTCCCATACAACGCACGAGTGGCTAAGCGGTTGATGAAATTAACCGAAATGGACCACGCATCACCGACTCATGCAGATCTTTTTTTCTACGTGTTACTAGCAGCAATCAGCGTTACGGTGATGATATTTATTGCCGTTAACATTTTTTTTGGCGTAGGATAAGGCAAAGACAGATGGAGCTCTAAAGGAACGTTTTGCCATGTCCAGACAACACTCCTTACTTGTTTTTGAAAAAATTTCCATTTAGAGCCATTTGAAATTGGCCCTTTCATTCGCTCGAAGGAGTAAAATGGTTTGGAATAGTGTTGTGCACAAAAAGTGGTCAGTATGCTAGTAATATGTTGTTGAATAGACTCTAGAACATATGCATTTTAAAAACATTTGAAAAAAAGAGTACAAAACTTTTTTGGGGCACTGAATACAATATATAGGCCCTATATGTTAAAATAAAATATCTATGGACATCTAATAAAATATATGTATATATATATATATATATATATATATATATATATATATATATATATATATATATATATATATATATATATATATATATATATATATATGTATATATATATATATATATATATATATATATATATATATATATATATATATATATATATATATATATATATATATATATATAGACATATATATATATATATATATATATATATATATATATATATATATATATATATATATATATATATATATATATATATATATCTATATAGATATATCTATCTATCTATCTATCTATCTATATATATATATATATAGATATATATATATATATATATATATATATATATATATATATATATATATATATATATATATAAATATATATATATATAGATATATCTATATATATATATATATATATATATATATATATATATAGATATATCTATATATATATATATATATATATATATATATATATATATATATATATATATATATATATATATATATATATATATATATATATATATATATATATATATATATATATATATATATATATATATATATATATATATATATGTATAAATAGGTATATATATATATATATATATATATATATATATATATATATATATATATATATATATATACATGTATATATATATATATATATATATATATATATATATATATATATATATATATATATATATATATATATATATATATATATATACGGAACCGTGGTGCATATACGTACCAGGAATTTCTGTTTGTGCACTGAAATTATATCTTTACCAAAGTAACAAATATTCTTTATTAGTTACCGTATTATATTAATCAGTATTTTTGACTCAGCCACGAGTGGTATAGTCACTGGTATACAGATATCCTGGACGAGGGTTCAAATCCCGGCCGGTCATATACCATAGTTTTTGGGTGATTTCGCCTGGGGCTCTGATTCCGAGGTCGTTTAGAGAATCCAGACTTTAATGTATTAATACATATGGCTTATTTGAAATATGAAAAACACGTTTAAATGTGCAAAAATTTATCATATATATATATATATATCTATCTATCTATCTATGTATCTATCTATATATATATATATATATATATATATATATATATATATATATATATATATATATATATATATATATATATATATATATATATATATATATATATATATATATATATATATATATATATATATATATATGCATATATATATATACATATATATATATATATATATATATATATATATATATATATATATATATATATATATATATATATATACAGTATATAAAAATATATATATATATATATATATATATATATATATATATATATATATATATATATATATATGCATAATTATATTTATTTATAATATATATATATATATATATATATATATATATATATATATATATATATATATATATATATATATATATATATATATATATATATATATATATATATATATATATTTGTATATATAAAATATAATATACATCTTTATTATTATTATTATTATTATTATTATTATTATTATTATTATTATTACCAGCCAAGCTTGCTACATCCCTAGTTGGAAAAACAAGATGCTATAAGCCCAAGGGCTCCAAGAAGAAAAAATAGCCCAGTGAAGAAAGGAAATAAGGAAATAATTATGTGATGAGAACAAACTAACAATAAATCATTCTAAAAACTGTAACAACGTCAAAATAGATGTGTCATATTTAAACTATTAGCAACGTCAAAAACAGATATGTCATATAAAAACTATAAAAAGACTTATGGCAGCCTGATCAAAATAAAAACATCCATCTTTGAACGTATGAAGTTTGACTGATTCAACTATCTGATTAGGAAAATCATTCCACAACTTGGTAACAGCTGGAATAAAACTCATAGCATTCTCTGTAGTATTGAGCCTCATGATTGGTAAGGACCCGCGATCAGAATTAACTGCCTTCCTTGAATTACGAACAGGATAGATTTGTCAAGGGAGATATGAATGTTAGGGATGGTCAGAGTTATGAAAAATCTTATGTAACATGCACAATGAACTAATTGAACGACGATGCCTAAGATTAATATCTAGATCAGGAATAAGAAATGCAATAGACCGTAAGGTTCTGTCCAACAAATTAAGATAAGAATCAGCAGCTGAAGACCAGGCAAGAGAAAAATACTCAAAACATGGTAGAATGCAAGAATTAAAACAATTCCCGAGAATAGATTGAACACCGAAAATCTTAAAAGACTTTCTCAATTAGCCAATTTTTTGTACAATTGAAGAACACAGAGATATGATGTGTTTCTCAAAAGTAAATTTGCTGTCCAAAATCCCCCCTAAAATTTTAAAAGAGTCATACAAATTTAAAGAAACATTATCAATATTGAGATCCAGATGTTCAGGAGCCACCATCCTTGACCTACTTACAATCATACTTTGAGTTTCGTTAAGATTCAACTTCATACCCCATAATTTGCACCATGCACTAATTTTAGCTAAATTTCTATTAAGGGGTTCACTAACCCCAGATCTACATTCAGGGGATGAAATTGATGCAAAGAGAGTAGCATCATCTGCATATGTAACAAGCATGTTTTCTAGGCCAAACCACATGTCATGTGTATATAGTATGAAAATTAATGAGCCAAAAACTCTACTCTGTGGAACACCGGATATCACATTCCTATACTCACTATGGTGCCCATCAACAACAACTCTTTGAGATCTATTACTTAAAAAATCAATAATATTGCTAAGAAACGACGCACCGACTCCCAGCTGTTCGAGTTTGAAAACAACGGCTTCAAGATTAACACTGTCAAAGGCAGCACTAAAATCAAGGCCAATCATACGAACTTCCTGACCACAGTCAAGGGATTTCTGTAAATCAGTGGAGATTGTAAGAAGGGCATCACATGCTCCAAGGCCTTTACGAAAACCAAATTGCAAACTAGGGAATAGATGATTACCTTCAGCAAACATGATAAGACATTTCGCCAAAAGACATTCAAAACTTTTGATAATATGGGAGTAATGAAAATTGGGCTGTAATCAGTGGGACTTGAGCTACCGCAAACACATTTACATAGAGGAGTAACATTACCAATTCTCCAACAAGTGCTAAAAGCTCCTCTTCTTGCTAACTTGTGCATTATAGCATATAACTTTGGAGCTGAGAAATCTGCTGTCTTTATAAAAACCAAAGGGAAAATACCATTTGGGTCTAAACCTCCGTAAGCATCAAGGTCCATCAACAGACCTTTAATTTCACGAGCTCGAAAAGCTAAATTAGTTAGTTTAGCCTCAGGAAAACAGGAATGAGGAAGTTCAAGTTTTTCCTTACTCTGTTTTCTGTCAAAAACATCGGCCAAAAGGGTTGCCTTTTCCTTTGGAGAGTGAGTGACAGAGCCATCAGGGTTAGGTGAAGGAGGAACTGTTACATCAACACCAAAGAGTGCAGATTTAAGGGTAGACCAACATTTATGTTACTAAGTTGTATCAGAAACAGTTTCTTTTATGGTTGAATTTTATTCCTTTTAAGTTGAGAAATAAACTCTCTTAGCAAAAGCTCGAAGCTGTGTATAGTTATTCCACGTCAAATCTTATCTGTTACCCTTCCAAAGATGATAGATCTCCTGGTTCTCCAAATAAGCACGTCTACAATCATCTTTGAACCATGGTTTGTCCTTTACTCGGTACCTTAGCACACGTGAAGGGATACGCCTATCAATTATGTTGTCTAGATTCCCATTCAAAGGGACAATATGTTCTACACTACTATATAATTATGACCAATTCCTGCACAAAAGATCATGCAAAATTCCATTCCAGTCTGCTTGGGATTTCCTATAAATTAAGAAAAGTATGATACATCAGTGACAGGCAGCTCAGTCTTCACTACTAATGAAATCAAGGCATGATCAGATATCCCGACTGGAGAACCAACCTTACTAGTTATAACATCAGGGGATTCAGTGTATACGAGGTCCAAGCAATAACAAGAACTGTGAGTAGCTTTGTTTATGATTTGCTCACAGCCTGATTCAGAGGCAAAGTCTAAAGCTCTCAAGCCATGGTGATCGGTAGGAGAGATAGAACTTAACCATATATATATATATATATATATATATATATATATATATATATATATATATATATATATATATATATATATATATATATATATATATATATATACATATATATATATAGATATATATATATATATATATATATATATATATATATATATATATATATATATATATATATATATATATATATATATATATATATATATATATATATATATATATCCATGTATATATATATATATATATATATATATATATATATATATATATATATATATATATATATATATATATATGTGTGTGTGTGTGTGTGCATGTGTATATATATATATATATATATATATATATATATATATATATATATATATATATATATATATATATACATACATATATATATATATATATATATATATATATATATATATATATATATATATATTTTTATATATGTATATATATACATATATATATATATATATATATATATATATATATATATATATATATATATATATATATATATATATATATGTATGTATGTATGTATATATATATATATATATATATATATATATATATATATATATATATATATATATATATATATATGTGTGTGTGTGTGTGTGTGTGTGTATGTGTGGGTGTGTATACATACATACACACAATGGGTGCCGGTCCCAAGCCCGGATAAATAGGGAGGGTTGGTGTCAGGAAGGGCATCCGGCCGTAAAAACCTGTGCCAAAACCTTAAATGTAATGAGCCGAAATAGGGAAAGAGGTAATACTTGGGCGTACTCTGTAAACGATGCACAGAGACATCGCCCTAACTCTGTGATAAGGCGAGGGCTACTGCATCAGGAGCGGGTGCAGCTAAAGAAGTGAGCTCACTTTGGTCTCAGAATATGTCAGCTTAATGTTGGGTCTATGACTGGGAGAGGTAGAGAAGTGGCTGACTTGATGAGGGAAAAGAGAGTAGATGCTATGTGTGTGCAGGAAACACGATGGAAGGGAAATAAAGCTAAAGAGTTGGGTGATGGATATAAGCTATATTATAGCGGAGCAAATAAACAAGGTAGGGATGGAGTTGGCATAGTACTGTCTGGTGAGCTGAAAAATACGGTGATAGAGGTGCATAGAAAGAAAGACCGTATTATCAGATTGAAGTTGGTTGCACAGAAGAGGAGAAGGGAAATTTCTGGTGAGACATGGATGGAGTAATGCAAGAACTGGAAGAACAGGAGAGGGTCATAGTTGGGGCAGATTTGAATGGCCATGTTGGAAGTGAGAATAGAGCAATTGATCAGGTGCATGGGGGCCATGGAATTGGGTAGAGAAACCCAGAAGGAGAGAGTGCTGTGGACTTTGCTGTGTCATTTGACATGGCAATAGTAAACATGCTTTAAGAAGAAAAGAGAACACCTAATAACTTATAGGAGTGGGGGAAGATGCTCCCAGATAGACTACTTCCTGTATGAAAGGAGGTTAAGAACTGCAAGGTTATCCCAGGTGACCATATAGCCCCCAACACAGACTGCTATGTATGGACTTGGGCCTAAAAAGGGAAAGAAAAGCTAAAGCTGAAGGGATAAGGAAAATTAAATGGTACAAACTAGTGAGGGAAGGAGATAAGACGAGAGAGTTTAAGAGAAGAGTTTTGGAGGATATTGATAGAGGAACTGAAGATGTTCAAGAAGGGTGGACACGAAATACAGCAGTAATGAGAAGGCATGGAAAGGAGCTGCTAGGAGAGACATCTGGTATCATATGGGAAGAAAAGGAGAGTTGGTGGTGGAGTGAAGAAATTGGGAAAGTTGTAAAAGATAAGAAGGAAGCAAAGAAGAGATGGGAAGAGTCACAATCAGGGGAAGACAGAGAGAGGTTCAGAGAGAAAAACAAGGTGGTGAAGAAGGTAGTAGCCCAAGCTAAAGCTAAGGCTTATGATTATGTGTATAATGAACTGGGGACAAAGGAAGGATTAAACAAGATGATCAAGCTATCGAAGACTAAAAATAAGAGCACCAAAGATAATACACACATCAAACAAATAAAAGATCAAGATGGTGTAGTACTTAGGAAGGAGGAAGACATTGTAAAGAGATGGAAAGAATATTGTGAACAGCTGTTAAATGAAGAAAATGATAGATTATTAAGAGAGGATGGACTGGTGAATTTTGTCATGATAATAAGTTTCTCAAGGCAAGAGGTAATAAATGCACTGAGGAAAATGAAGAATGGGAAGGCAACTGGACCAGACATGATTCCTGTGGAGGCATGGAAAGCCTAAGGAAATGAAGGAGTAGATATACTGTACGATGGGCACCATAGTGAGTATAGGAATGTGATATCCGGTGTTCCACAGGGTAGTGTTCTTGGCCCATTACTTTTCATACTATATACACATGACATGTGGTTTGGCCTAGAAAATAAGCTTGTTGCATATGCAGATGATGCTACTCTCTTTGCATCAATTCCATCCCCTGAATGTAGATCTGGGGTTGGTGAATCCCTTAATAGAGATTTAGCTAAAATTAGTGCATGGTGCAAATTATGGGGTATGAAGTTGAATCCTAACAAAACTCAAAGTATGATTGTAAGTAGGTCAAGGACGGTGGCTCCTCAACATCCGGATCTCAGTATTGATAATGTTTCTTTAAATTTGTATGACTCTTTCAAAATTTTAGGCGTGATTCTTGACAGCAAATTTACTTT
>NC_090753.1:8175598-8183098 GCF_036898095.1 Palaemon carinicauda
AGTTGACTACCCTTGAAGTCTGAAGTTCTACGAAGATAGACCTTTAGGCATTCTACTGGACATAGAGATGCATCTTCTTTCAGAGGGCAGATTCTCCAGGGACCCCACCTGTTGGTGGGTAACTCATTCTTGGCGAGAAACGTAGGATCCGGAAACAGGTTCAGCTCCCCCCCATCCAGGAACTGAACACGACCTGCCTCTCTCGAGAGGGCTACGATCTCACTAACCCTGGCCCCGGACGCGAGTGCAAATAGGAAAATAACTTTTTGCGTTAAATCCTTTAACGCACATTCTTCATTGCTCAACAGGGAGGCGAAATGAAGAACTTTGTCTAAAGACCATGAAATGGGCTTTGGAGGTGCTGAAGGTCTGAGCCTAGCGCAGGCTTTCGGAACTTTATTAAAGATCTCGTTACCTAGGTCGATCTGGAAGGCAAATAAAATGGGTCTCATCAAAGCCGATTTACATACTGAAATCGTGTTAGCTGCCAATCCTTGGCCATGGAGGTGGATGAAGAAAGATAAGCAGAAGTCTGTTGAGATCTCCTGCGGATTCTTTGCCTTTACAAAGGCCACCCACTTTCTCCAAGATGACTCATATTGCCTTCTAGTCGATTTGCACTTGTATTCCTCTAGGAAGTCTATGCTAGCTCTCGAAATCCCGAAACGCTTTCTCACTGCTAGGGCGAGAAAATCATGAGCTGCAGGGTCTGGGTTTTCTGTAATGAAGCGCAGACAGTCGACTTCTGGACTCGCTGGGTCAGAACTGGATGTGGTAGCGGCACGAACTTCATCTGTAGTTCCAACGCCAAGGGGAACCACATACTGTTCGCCCACTTGTGGGCCACTATTGCCGCTACCCCCTTGAAGGATCTCAGTTTGTTGAGGACCCTCAACAGAAGGTTGTGAGGAGGGAACAGATAAATCCTGGACCACCTGTTCCAGTCGAGGGACATTGCGTCCACTGCTTCCGCTAAGGGGTCCTCGTACGGGGACACGTACAGGGGCAACTTCTTGTTGTCTTTCGTCGCAAAGAGGTCTATTTGCAGTTCTGGGACTTGATTCAGAATGAAGGAAAATGATCCTGCGTCTAAGGACCATTCCGACTCTATCGGTGTGAACCTGGATAGAGCGTCTGCTGTCACATTGCGGACTCCTTGAAGGTGAACTGCCGACAGGTACCACTTCTTCTTTTCTGCCAATCGGAAAATGGCTAACATCACTTGGTTGAGAGGTGGTGACCTCGACCCTTGTCGATTCAAGCATCTCACAACCACCTCGCTGTCTGTCACCAATCTTATGTGGATCGAGTGACGCGGGGAGACTTTCTTTAAGGTAAGGAGCACTGCCATAGCTTCTAGAAAGTTTATATGAAAGGTCCTGAATAGCTTGGACCAAGTCCCCTGGACTTTTTTCCGATGAGAGTGACCTCCCCATCCCTCCTTTGAGGCGTCTGAGTGAATCGTCATCGACGGGGGAGGTGGCTGAAGAAGAACCGACTTCTTTAGATGTCTGGCTTGGGACCAAGGTCTGATAAGAGTACGTAGCCGAGGCGGCACTGGTCTTCTCAGGTCTCTTCGCGTGTTTGATGCATACCTTCTCCAAACTCCGGTTGCATCCTTTAGCTGTGCTCTTAGCACTGGGTCTGTCACTGAAGCAAACTGGAGAGAGCCTAGTACCCTCTCCTGTTCGCGTCTTGATATCCATTTGGAATCTAGAAGTCTCTTGACAGAGCCCGCTATCTCCTTCCTTTTCTTCATTGGGATGGAGAAACTGTGTGACAAAAGGTCCCAGTGGATTCCCAGCCACTGGAACTTTTGGGATGGAGAAAGTCGAGACTTTTTCTTGTTGATCTTGAAGCCTAGGTACTCTAGGAACTGGATCACCTGACTGGAAGCTTGTAAGCATTCGGTCTCGGATGCTGCCCACACCAGCCAGTCGTCCAGGTAGGCTACTACCTGAATTCCCTTTAGGCGTAATTGTTTGAGAGCTGCGCTCGCAAGCTTCGTGAAAATCCTTGGGGCTATGTTTAGCCCGAATGGCATGGCTCTGAAGGCGTACAGTTTCCGTTGTAGCCTGAACCCTAGGTAGGGGGAGAGTCGACGGCTGATCGGGATGTGCCAATAGGCGTCTGACAAGTCTATAGAGACTGAGTATGCCCTCTTGGGCAGTAAGGTCCTTATGTGTTGCAGTGTTAGCATCTTGAATTTGCAATTCACTATGAACTTGTTGAGTGGTGACAAGTCCAGAATGACTCTGAGCTTTTCCGAGTCTTTCTTGGGAACACAAAACAGCCTCCCTTGGAATTTGATGGACTTCACCTTTCGGATCACATTTTTCTCCAACAGTTCTTGAACGTACTCCTCCAAAATGGGGGTGGAGTGTTGGAAAAACCGAAGGCATGGGGGTGGAGTGCTGTACCAGCTCCAACCCAGTCCATTCTTGAGTAGGCTTTGGGCCCAGGGATCGAAGGTCCAGCGATCCCAAAATTTCATTAGTCTCCCTCCTACCGGTATCGTTTCACTTGGACTGCCGTCCTGAGGTCTTGCCTCCTTGACCACGACCACCTCTGAATCCCCTTCCCCTTGAGGGGCGCCTAGACGAGCCTCTGGCTGCTCCTCTAGGCTTTGCACGAAAGGAAGAAGACTGTCCTTCGAACGTTGGGGTGAATGTGGTTGACTGACCTGGCACAGCCTGGGGTACCCACTGAAAAGTAGTCGGGGTTTGTGCCACCATCTGGGGCACTGGAGGCAAAGGCAATTGCAGTTGCTGTTGCTGTCTATAAGGCTTGGCTGGCCGAGACGGTAGCCTAGTCCTCATATTCTTCCTCTTAGGTTGAGGACCCTCATCCGGGGAAGATTTTCTTTTGATAGCCAGGCCCCACTTCTGGAGAAGGTTTCTATTCTCCACGGCGGCCTTATCAACAACCTCTTTGACCACATCGGTAGGGAAAAGGTCTTTTCCCCAAATGTTGGAGGATATTAACTTCCTTGGCTCGTGTCTCACCGAAGCCCCGGTGAACACGAACTCCCTGCAAGCTCTCCTTGCCTTGACGAAGCCATAAAGGTCCTTCGTCACTGTGGCTAGGTGAGACTTAGCCACAACCATGAACATTTCATGGACCTTAGGGTCACTTGCCATCGTCTCAAGAGTAGTCTGATGAGACATTGAGGCAGCCAGTCTTTCTTTTGTCTCGAACTCTCTTCGTAAAAGAAATTCGGACAACTTGGGGAGGTCCTCGCCGAATTGCCGTCCGGCAATATCAGCCTCCAACTTTCCCACTGAGAATGTTAGATGGACATCCTTCCAGTCCTTGTGGTCCATAGGCAGAGCCAGCGACAAGGGTTTACACTCCTCCAGGGAGGGGCAAGGCTTGCCGGCCTCGATTGCCTTTAGGACAGCCGCAAACCCTTTTTGTAAAAAGGGGAAGGCTCTATCAGAAGAGGACACAAAAGAAGGGAGCTTCTTGCTCAATGCTGCTACCTTCGAATTCGAGAAGCCCCTCTCTTTCATCGAGGATGAAAGTAGGGCTTGAGCCTTAGCATGGTCCATAATAATGACTTCTTTCGGCTCTGTCTCCTCCCTTGAAGCTGGTTCTTTTCTCAGCCGGACATAGCAGTCCGGATATGATGCCTTGCTGGGCCAGAATTCTACCTCCTCTAGGAGAACTGAACCCAGCTTATCCGAAATGACGATCTTACCAGTCGTCATTGGCATGTGCTCAGCATACCTCCATGGGTTAGCGTCTGAGCATATGGGAAGGTCTTTCACATTGAGCCTTTTCCGGGGCCCATGTGATTCTGCTAGGGACTGCATACGCAGTTCCATTGCAGCCGCCTTCTCCTGATTCTCCTTCTGCATTTGTTGGATCATTCCAACAATCGAAGAGAGGGCCTGTCCCAGTTCTACTGGGAGACCAGCGGATGTTGAGGGGATGGGCTCCGGCATCTGAACCGGAGTAGCCGACACCTCGTCGACCCCATCCTCTGCGACATCCGGGGTTTGAACTTGATCCTGACCTTCTGCCAGGAGGTCTTCTTCCAAACCTTCGTCCAAATCAGACATCCTGTCACACAACTGGATGTCTTGCATCGCATCTGCGACTTCCTCGTCCACCTGGACTAGGTCTTGGGGGATCTCCTCTTGAGGCTGGGGAATCACTGCTTCAGCTGATGCCTGGGGAAAAAGATACGCCCTCATCTTCTCACTAGGAAGATAAGGGCCAGAGGTGTTCTTCTTGAAGCCCCTTACCCAAGTACGGAGCTTTTCCCTAGCTATATCCCTTGATTCCGTCGTTCTAGGGGAATCAAAAGCCTCAGTAATCAGGTTAGTGCATACAGTACATACCTGAGGGTCCCAATACTGGAGATCATCCTTGGAGACAGCGCATGCTGCGTGTCTCCTACAACACTCATGTCCGCAGAGGTTCCTGCTACGGACATTGCAGAAAACATTTCCGCACTTCGGAGGGTCCTCCTGTAAAGAGAAAAAATTTCCATGAGTATCAAGTGAACTATGTATCACTGGATATGCATAGTATAGCATAACAATTCATAAAGGAAAGACACACACTTGTGTTTCCCTCACAACCCATTGTTGCAGCTTTCCAGATAATAAAATCAAAATTGGTTTATCTCTACTAGAGTAACCAATGCAAGGTTTCCAGAGGAAACAGGTGGAGCTCACACCTAGGCAATGATTTTAAAATCCTGGATAATAGACGGGGAAGACTCTGCTTCCTGTCTGAGGGCAACAGCAAAGGGCTGTGCAAGAAAACACAATAGTGTTAGAAGATACAGTGCTGTACCTAAACTTTTACTATAGTTTTCTTCTTACTGTATATGCTATACAGAAGAATACTAGTACAGTATAGGAGGATGTGTGCCGGCCTGCCTTTGCCGGCCGGCACACACCACAATTAGCTTTAAAGTATACTACTTAACAGCTATAGGGCGGCAGCCTTCTGGTTCAAATGCTTGTGCCGTCGGCAGTAACTGCCGGCCAGCAACAGCCAGTGTTGGCCGGCAATGATTGCCGGCCAGTAACTACACAAGGTAGTACCTAGCTGCCGGCCACACTCTTGGTGACCGGCAGACAAGGACTGACATAAGCCGGCCGGCAAAGGTACAAGACCAATGCCAGCCGGCAGCAAAAGAACCAGAAGACTACACCTGCCCGGCTGTCTGCCTCATAGGCCGGCAGCCGGGACAGGTACAGCACTAGAAGAAAATAGAATGGATGCCGGGATAAGAGTGTACACGACCCCCAAAGCCCGGCAACCGAAAGAGTGCATATAAGGAAGGGGAGAAACTTAATTCAGGCTTCCTTGACCAATGCCGTCCGGCTCTGTCGGCAGGCATGGATGAGGGACCAAGAGAGGTCCGGGCAGCACTCGAAAACATAAGGCCCTTGCCGGCCAGCATCTCAGCCGGCCGGCAATGGCCTTAGTCAATTCCACATCCCAACCTATACTAGGTCCAGAAGTAGAATGACGTACAGTACAGTAATACCCCTGCCGGCCAGCTCTGCCGGCCGGCAGGGTACAGTACAGTAATGGCAAGGCCATTACGGAGATAGAGGGGGAAGGGACAAAAGGGTCCTGCCAACCTTGCTTTAGTGACAGATCACCCGCAGCCAAGAACTCTGTCTTAGCCTAAGGGAGATCTAAGGGAAAGGGCCAGCAATACTTGCCAGCTTCCAAAGCACCAAAGCAAGGAAGGCGTTGCTATTCCCAAGGGAAGATTTTATCCTCCCCAAGAACAGCAACAGGACTTTAGTCTGGTCGATCACAAAGGGAGGAATCATACTACAGAAACCTTCGATAGTGACCTAAGGGAGCTAAGCTCCCTTTAAAAGTGTTAGGTCAGCGAGGCGAACTCTGCCCCAAGCCAGACAACACGGACCAGACTAAAAAACTCTGTTGTTCTGTCCCTCTTTGAACCAGACTTTGCTGGAACAGGAAGGTACAGTAACACCCTAGTATAGTTTTATCGAAAATAAATTCGGAAAAACCACTTAGGGATAAGCCCAAGGCTTAAACAGAGGGAAAGGGATTGCATACCTTCTCCGAAGAAAAGAAAGCAACCGGGGAGAATAATAAAGTATACTAAGGCTCCATAAGCAATTAACCTAGGCACCAAGAGAATCGATTACCTAATTCACCGAAACTCTCACGTATACAATCTTGGAAATATTCCACACAGTCTAAATTGTGTAAAATATAGCCTAAAGCTTTAATAAACTTTTAATTACACTCGGAAAAACCAAAATCATGCATTAAGTACTAGGACCAAACGACTAGGCTACATGGCCTAGCGTAGGCCAGAATGGCGAATACTTCGCCAAATAATACTAAGCACGAAAGGAAATCCTATGTAACGCTAAATAGCTAAAATTTATTAAGCAAAACAACCAGGAATGTCACTCTGACTAACTAATTTATACCTAGCGAGTGACAGTGTCCAGGACACCTCTGGTAGGCTACGGCTCTTGTATCAAAGATTAATCCTATTAATCACTCAAAATTTACCAAGAGCCTACATTTATACATAACAGACACTATACTCAACTTATCCGAGGCCAACGAAGACGGAGAAGCCATGAAAAGCTGAATAAATCCAAGATTTGCGAGAAAAACAGGAAAAAACACCGAGTTGTTAAGCTACGCAAAAAGGAATACAGATGGCGCCAGGATTGGCGCCAGGCACGCATACGAATCGGGGGATTGGGAGGCCTTGGGAGCGGCTCCCCCCTTTTTCTTCCCGAATTCGTATCTCGTCAATCTCCCTCTTACGAGACGAATCTCTATTTAGGTAGTAGATTGCCATGTGACGTGTCTAGAATACGTCCTCTGATATGTCGCGATATCCCTTTCACGAGGGATACTCGCTCCAGGAGTTAGAATTCTGGTACCTTAAGGTAAATTCTCTGGGAATATCGCCGTAGTTGTAATATACCCTAGGAAGCTACCCTATAGGAACTTCCATCAGGACGACATGGCTTGAGCCCAAAATATATATATATATATATATATATATATATATATATATATATATATATATATATATATATATATATATATATATATATATATAAATATATATATATATATATATATATATATATATATATATATATATATATATATATATATATATATATATATATATATATATATATATATATATGTATATATGTATATATATATATATATATATATATATATATATATATATATATATATATATATATATATATATATATATATATATACATATATGTATGTATATATATGTGTATATATATATATATATATATATATATATATATATATATATATATATATATATATATATATATATATATATTTATATATATATATATATATACAACTATATATATGAATATATATATATATATATATATATATATATATATATATATATATATATATATATATATATATATATATATATATATATATATACATAGATATATATAT
>NC_090753.1:8186733-8206733 GCF_036898095.1 Palaemon carinicauda
GCACAAGACAGGGGTTGTTGTTGAGAGGATCCGTCTTCCTTACGTCAATGTTAACAATTCTGATCCAATTTTGGAATCTCTTGGTGTTAAAAATACGTCTCTCTCTCTCTCTCTCTCTCTCTCTCTCTCTCTCTCTCTCTCTTTTAACATTATTCCCCAACCCCTTCCTTACCTAATGTTGCAATTTGATCAAATTTGAGATATCTCTGTTGAGAATACGTCTCTCTCTCTCTCTCTCTCTCTCTCTCTCTCTCTCTCTCTCTCTCTCTATTTTTAGCATTACTCCCAAAAGTCTTCATTACTTCAATGTTAACAATTCTGATCCCATTTTAAAATATCTCTGGTGTTGAAAATACGTCTCTCTCTCTCTCTCTCTCTCTCTCTCTCTCTCTCTCTCTCTTAACATTATTCCTCAACCCCTTCCTTACTTTAATGTTGCAATTTGATCAATTTGAGAATATCTCTGTTAAGAATACGTCTCTCTCTCTTTCTCTCTCTCTCTCTCTCTCTCTCTCTCTCTCTCTCTCTCTTAGCGTTAGTTCCTGAAGTCTTTTTTACTTGAATGGTGATTTCTGATCACATTTAAGAATATCTTTTATGTTTAGAAATACGTCTCTCTCTCTCTCTCTCTCTCTCTCTCTCTCTCTCTCTCTCTCTATTTTGGGAAATAGCTTCCCCAGTTCGGATGTAAATTTCTCTCTCTCTCTCTCATCGCTTTCTTCATTTGAGTATTTTTTCGACCTTCCCTTAATTTTATAAACTTTCTGTCGATATATATATAAATATATATATATATATATATATATATATATATATAGATGTAGATATAGATATAGATATAGATATATGTAGGTTTATATTTTAATTTTTTTATTTTTCTAATGACGTTGGGCTTTCCATATCCGTAATTGCTGCCTGCTTTGATGAATAGGAAGAGCTGTCATGGTTGGGAGATATTTGCGTTCAAAACTATATGCGAGAGCATTGGATGATCTTAGCCATCCTGATTAGGGTTTGAACTCTTTTTGGCGGAACTATTCTGTACCTACTGTGTGTGACACGATCGTATATAGTAACGACATTTCATTTTTTATATGTATTATGCTTGTATCTTTGCTCTCCCTTTGCACTGATTGGAACCTGAAATAACATGTCTGTGTTTCTCACCCTTAAATGTTAACCGGTGAGCATGTCGGTTGAACATGAAATTGCCTGTTATGTTGTGTATGCCCCTTTGTGCCTGGAGTTTATGTATATATAAACGGATGTTCTGTAATAAAGTTTACTCAGTTGCTTTCATCCTGTCTTTGAGTCACAACCTTCTCTTGGTCCATCACATTGGTGACCCCGGTAGTCGATTCGCTCCTCCTGCCTTCCACCCCCCCCCTCACCCTCCGTCATTGGTACTATGGTGAACTCCAAGGAAGTTGGTGCTACCCCGTTGAAACTTTCATTGTTTGTCATCAGAGAGTCGTTTGCTTGGTTTCAGCGCACAGAAGTCCAGTACCGCATCAAGGGAGTGACTCGCTCAAACACCAAAGCAGATTATGTTCTTGCGGCGATACCCGAGGACACCTTCCTGGAAATATCTGACTGGGTTTGTGAACAAGGTGACACCCCAGTAGGGTATGACGCCCTCAAAAATTACCTTCTGCAGCAGTACTCGCCGTCGCCAGCCACCCGTATAGCAAAGATTTTTCAGTTCTCTCAACAACCGTTGGGGGACCAAAGGGCTTCGCTTGCCCCCAGGGAAATGACCAGTATCGCTTGCCTGCCACCTGCTGCAGATGGCTCTCCTAATGAGGTGAACCTACTTTGTGCCCTTTGGACACGCCATTTACTCGCACTTGTACGCACTGCCATACCCGATGTCGATAGTTTTCCATAAATGACTTGATGACCAATGCCGACACCCTTAAGAACAGCCACTTCACGACCTTCAAGACCTCCATCAACGCCTCCATTCCTGACAAAGAGGACGCCTATTCAACGTGAACTGAAGCTGACGTGCATGCCGTAGGACATACACGCCTACCTCGTGACGTGCCTAAGAGGCGACAAAGCCACCCATCACCTGACCATTCGCTCGCGCCCAACGAACGACTTCTACAGCTACTTACTGCCTCCCATCGGCCTCAGTTTTTCTACTACCTCTACAGATTCGGGGCAGCCGCGGAGAATTGTGCCAAGGATTGTCAGTTTCCAAAAAACGTGTAAGTAGGCCATCGCTCGTGGCGGTGGCCTCCTGCGTTTCTAATCTTTTCTTTTTACATAATGCAGGAACAGGCGTGCGGTTTTTGGTACACATGGGTGCTTGTTGTTCTCCTTTGCTATGGGAACTCTTCAGGACACGACGTAGTCTGTCTACGACGGCAGACGTACGCCTGGTAGCTGCCAATGGATCTGCGATACCCACCTATGGTTACGAGAACCTCACATTATCGTTTGGAAACGGTAAATTTAATTGGAAGTTTCTGGTTGCTGACGTCACATTGCCAGTCCTCGGTGCAGATTTCTTCTCTCATTTCCACCTTCTGGTCGATGTCGCCCATCGACGATTTTTCTACGCAGTGTTGTACTTGTCGACACCTCTTCAACTCACCTTACTCCAACCTCGCTCTCCACATTAGCTTGCCAATGGATGCCTACCCCCACCTCCTCACGTTGTACCCGAAGGTTTACCGTCCAGAACTTTGTGAAACGCTCACGGCTCCTGCCAAGCACAGTAATTATCACCATATCAAGACAACAGGACCCCAGTCTTCGCAAATTCAGACGTCTGGCACCGGAACGATTTGCAGCCGCCAAACAGAAGTTTGCCGAAATGGAGGAAATGAGCTTTTGCCAAAAGGCCTCCAGCCCATGGTTGTCACCCTTACAAATCATTCTGAAGAGAGATGGCTCCCCTCCGTCCGTGCAGGGATTAAAGGCGCCTGAACATGCAAGCAGAACCGGATCACTACCCCCTCCCAATCATCGCCGACGTAACCTCCTACCTGCACAAAGCGAAGGTTTTCTCCATGCTCAACCTCCTGAAGGGGTATTATCAGGGGCCTATGAACCCAGAAGACATCCCCAAGACCGCCATCACCACTCCCTTGGTACATACACCTTCAATTACTCCTGTTTTGGCCTTCCTAATGCTGTGTCCACTTTTCAATGTGTCATGGATGGCATCTTGGGGGACCTCCCCCTCTGTGTATGTTATGTGGACGACATACTTGTGTTCTCTTCCTCAAAAGAGGAACACCTCCGTCACCTGCGCAGCGTGCTCGACCGCCTGCAACAAAATGGCCTTGTAGTCCAGTACGAAAAGTATAGCTTTAACGCCAACAAAGTGTCATTCTTTGGGCACTGCATCACTCCTGAAGGAGTCCATCCCCTCCCTCAGAAGGTAGCAGCCGTTCAGAACTTCCCCACGCCCTCGACCGTCAAAGCTATTTAGAATTCTTGGCATGATCAACTATTATCACAGTTTTCTGCCAGCCATTACCACAACTTTTGCTCCCCTCTATGCCTCCCTCAAAGGCAAGCCAAAGGACCTGATAGTCGGGTCCCTTTCACGAAGCGGCATTTTGCAATGCAAAGAAGGCCCTATCAACCACTGCAGCTTTCACTTTTCCTATACCACATGCCCCTTTCCTTTGCTCCACCGATGCCAGTGACATCGCAATTGGTGCAGTACCCGAACAGGTGGTCAACAGCTCACCCCGCCCATTGGCCTTCTTCAGCAGAAAACTGTCTAAGGCTGAATCGGGTTGTTTTACCTTCGATTGCGAATTGCTGGCGGTGCACTTGGCTGTGTGTCACTTTCGCCATTTCTTAGAAGGTACGCCCTTCGTCATTCGCACAGACTACATGCCTCTGGTGCACTCCTTCACTCGACAGTCTGAGGCCTGGTAAACCCGTCAACGCCGACAAATCTCCGCCGTGGCTGAATACAAGTGCACCCTTCAACACGTCCCTGGAAAAATGAATCCTGTTGCCGATGCCCGTTTAACTGTGATTGGATTGCAATGCCTTGGCTGAAGCCTAACGACAGGATCCAGAGTATCAAGCATGTAGGACATCCTGCACTTCCCTCTGTTGGGAAGACATCCCCCCTCGATGACTCCAACACAACCTCTTCTGTGACGTCAGTACTGGTAGACCGCGAACTTTGATTCCTGCTCACGGCCTTTCATATCCCTCGTGCCGTTCTACTGCACAGCTGCTTAAGACGAAGTTCATTTGGCATTGTATTTCTAAGGATGCTAAGGATTGAGTCCGTGTCTGTACTTCTTGCCCGAACTTCCAAAGTACATCGACACAGGGATTCAGGAGTGGGTACCTTTCCTCAACCTCACCATCGTTTCACTCACATTCAGGTTGACGTTGTAGGCCCCCTACCCACATCATAAGGACGTCGTTACCTGTTTACCGTCATCGACAGCTCGACTCGTTGGCCTGAAAACCATTCCCATGGAAACTGCAATGTCCGCCTCATGTACATCTGCCTTACTCTCTGTATGGATTGCAAGATTTGGTATCCCTTAGCATATTACTTCTGTCAGGGTTACCACTTTCACCTCTCAGTTGTGGACATCATTAGCGAATCTCCTGGGCATCACCCTACATCAGACAACTGTCTACAACCACGCTGCCAATGGAATGGTTGAAACGTTATCATTGCACCTCAAAGCAGCTTTGAGGTCCCGCTGCGAGGATTCCAACTGGTTTACTCAGCTTCCCTGGTTCCCCCTGGGACTAAGGACCACTCCTAAAGACGCCTCGACGTTTCGGCAGCTGAATGTTGTATGGCGACCCGTTGGTCATACCTGCCGATTTTTTTCTTCCTTCAACCTCCTTCGACGATCTCCAGCACATACGTCACGTCGTAGGAAAATTTACTCCATGCCGCCAGACTTTCAAGCCCCCAGCGAAGCATCACATACTGAAAGACTTGCACTCTGCATTGCACGTCTTCCTATGTAACGACACTAGCAAGCCACCGCTAACGATCCCTTAAACGGGCCCTTTCCTTGTGATCCGACGCAGTCCGAAAGCATTCCTACTAAACATTCGTGGCAAAGAAGACTGGGTCTCCATTGATCGTCTAAAACCTGCTTATCTCCTGCCAGATGACCCACTTACAGTTCAACCTGTCTAGATCAGGGTGCCCTATTTAACATGTACAGCATGTCATTTTTAGGGAGGAGCCATGTACCCACCGTGTGTCACACGATCGTACATAGTAACGACATTTAATTTTTTGTATGTATTATGCTTGGTCACACGATCGTACATGGTAACGACATTTAATTTTTTGTATGTATTATGCTTGTATCTTCGCTCTCCCCTCGCACTGAAAGGAACCTGAAATAACATGTCTGTTTTTCTCACCGTGAACTGTTAACCGGTGAGCTTGTCTGTTGAACATGAAATTGCCTTTCATGTTTTGTATGCCCTTTTTGCCTGGAGTTTATGTATTTATAAATGGATGTTCTGTAATAAAGTTTATTCAGTTGCTTTCATCCTGTCTTTGAGTCACAACCTTCTCTCAGCCTGTCACAATTCTCAAAGGTGGGGTTTCGGAATCCAGAGGGGTATGCTTGAGGTATGACTTGTGGATTTTTGCCGAAAGCCCATCATTAAAGATATGGGGAGGATGATTCCATAATTTCTCTGAATCAGTCCCAACAGGCTGGATTAGCTTACTTCTGTATCTATATATGTGTTTTAGTGCTATCCTACGGGTAGGATATTAAGTAGACCACCTGGGAATCTTACTCTTATTGGGCCGATATTGAAGAATGCAAATTTCCTTTCTTACGTATAATACGTTATCAATATTCTCTAGCAAGGATAAACCCAAAAACAACAAATTACTCTATCTAAAATGGATCCTTCTAATGATGAATGAACCCCCCTTTCCTAGATATGCTGACCCACTCCTGGCACTGTTGACGACCTCTAGTAATTTTATTAAGGAAAATTCTGTTGACGACTTGGAAACGAAAAAAGACACACCTCCAATGTCAAAAATTATGATGGTAAATATGAGAAAATTGATAGTGATTTATATATGCAATTTGAATATAGGCTGTCATTATGAAGCGTTATTTATGACTCTTAATACCTTTGGTAAGGTTACTGAAATATGAATGAATTTTAATGAAGAAGAATAAAATGGGAAGCATAAATTTGTATTAATGATTATGAAGAGGTCTTAAAAGTGATTTGTGATATTTTGAAATTAAATATTGATGATAGTCTGATCACTGGAGTATTATGCAATAGTGTTCCCGGGAATCTTGACAGATATCGCCCTTGTGACTGGTATCACACCAAATCTATAGACACGAAAGTATACTTTATATCAGAAAGAAACCCGATTCACAAATGTGACTTAATGCAACCTAGAAGGAGAAGACTAGAATTATTTTATATTTAGCAGAATAATGCGAATGAAATATAGAACATGGAGATATTTCTAGATTTTGCAAGAAACCCATCTCAGTTCAAGCCAAATATAGAACGAAGTCTTTTATGCTAAGTAATATATAAATGAAAAAAAAAAATTAATGGAAGATATCAAGCCGCATTTTAATTTTAGTTATTAAGGAGAGGAAATTTTTTACTTTATGATTTTATCGATGATAAAATCATGGATATGAGTCCTAAAGTAATATGGAAGGTTCATAAGATTATCTTGACATTTGAATAACATGATATACCTTCTCATGTATACATCGAAAAGGAGAGAATACAAGTTAGCCTTTACCGACAGAAACCTTTGCAGTGTCACAATGGGCATCCATATATGCTATGTAAAAACATGAAATTCGGTGATAATTGTTCTGATCCTGAGCATGGACCTTGCCTTTCTATAAGAAAGTGCAATAATTAAAACCAAAATCACAACACAACCTATAAGAAATGTCCTAGATATGAAATAGAAGAAGCAGCTGTTTTGAAGTCTGATGCAGAGCATATCAGTGTAGGATATGCTAGGCAACTTTGAAACAAGTCAAAAGCTACCCCAAAATCTTAAGATATAAGGATGCAGGACATCTAGAGTACTGTAACACAAGCTAGACCACATAATTGAACATTTCCTCTTCCTAAACCATCTTCTAAGGCTAACACCATGTCTCCTACGTTGGATTCGGTGCCTATCGTCAAAAAGGCACCGCCTACTTACTCTAATCTGCCACACCTTGAAAGAACATCCCAAGGCTTCCATCTCTGTAAGCATCGTTGCTAGTTCGGGAGAAGGAATCTGTGCTAGAGAGGTATTGAATGTACCTACCATGACGGAGGTACATAATCTAAATAGCTCTCCATCTTTTAATAGAAAAGAAGATCACCATCCCTCTCCTTGCCAATGAAAAATAAAAAATGCTTGTTTCAAATGGATATATTTTATCTGAAAAAGATGAAACTTCAAAAGATTTACAAATATCAAAGATTGATGTTGAGGTTCACCATCCTTCTCAAAAAATAAATAAGAAAATTGGAAATGAAAGTATAAACAAGGCTTACAAAGACTTATCTGTTTGGAAAAAGGTATCAGACACTCCCATCTATTCAAGGAAGACTTTCTTTTCAAGAAATCTTCCAAAAATTAGTCTTCCTATTTTGTATTTTATAATACAGTAGAATTATCAAGGTCTGAGGGCTAAATATGAAGAACTGAAGCTACTATTTTTTTACCACTCTCCTTTAGTAGCCTGTTTACAAAAAAACAATGTTAGATGCCTTTACGTCATGCCTTAGAGAATACGTTGATTACAGAACACCATTTAATACTCAGGGAAGAAGCCATAGTGGAAGTCTCGTATATATCCTCCGTGACATTCCCGAAAAACATTTAAATCTATGCACTATCTACAAGCAGAAGCAGTAAAAATAGATCTATGTAGGAAATATACTACTGTATATATTCATTATATTTACCCCCTAATGGCAGCATTTCATATAATGATGCAGCTGCGGTATTAAACCAACTTCCTCAACAATATCTTCTTCTGGTGATATGGACCGCAGACACCCATTATGGGAAGACGTTTTAGCAAATTAAAAGGCCAATCTGTTAGCATCACTAATTGAAAATGAGGATATGGGGATTTTAACCGCCGGTGAGCCCACTCACTTCCATATCCAGATTGGTACTTTGTCATATATTGATCTTACAATAACAAGCTTCAACTGCCTGGCTAACTTTCAGTAGAGAACATTTCATTACTGGTACACAAGTGATCATGCATCAATATTAATCAAAACTAACAATGGCCCACCTGAATGCAGATCACCTCGATGGTGCTTGGAAAAAGCTGACTGGCAAAAATTTAAAGTACTATGCTAAGTAAAAGGTAATGCAGATGAATTTCAAAATGTTGATGATGCCATTGATTAACTAAATGGAAGGCTTCACACAGATGGAGTGCATTCTATTTAAAAAAACAACAGGTCTGTTCCGTCGACGGCTAGTCCGTTGGTGGTTACCAGGTGCCGCAGAAATCGCACTGAAGAGAATATTGTCACTTACAAGAAGTGTAGAGCACAATTTTGATGAGCAATCAAAGCAGCTCGATGTCAGTCATAGTCATCTTTTGTTTTTTGGTGAATAAAAGAACCCACCTTCTACCGCAGGGAGATAAGTTCATAAGATCTCCGGCAAATATACACAAAATTCTTCACTAGTGTTAAAAAATTAATGATCAGTATATTTCTAATCCTATAGAAGTGAGCAATTCAGTTGCTGATAATTTTGAGAGATTATCCTAAAAGTCAGAAGATTCTTCAGGCTACCTTCATAGATGTAGAAAAGAAGAAAAGACACTTAAGTTCATATCAAATAAAGATGAGACCTGCAATCTCCCATTTAAAGAGAGAGAGTTTGACCTTATTATTATTATTCAATGATACAGCCCCACGCCCAGATGAAATTCCTTATGCAATGGTAAAGCAAGTGCGTAGTAACACTAAAGTTTTTATCACAAGTTTTATTAATCTAATATGCCGAGAGCATAGTTTCTCATCAGTTTGGGAACTGACTATTATTTTAGCTTTTTTAAAACTTGGAAAGGATAAAGTTTTAGCTATAATCTATCGACCAATTGCATTGATAAGTTGTTTATGTAAAACCCTGGAAAGAAGTGACCAATGCAAGGCTTGCCTGGATACTGGAAAAGATACAGGATACTCGTGGTGAGTATGGTAGGTTACATCCGCACCAAGATTCATGGAGGGCACATTTTTTATGATGATAGTGGCATTTTGGGAATTCATATTGGATGCTAGTGTTACTACTCGTTTTTAAAGGCATTGAATTTTAAAACTCTAATTGTTAAGTTGATTCTTAATAGGTTTTTATTTCTAGTTTTTTATCTTAATTATTAATTGTTAATTAAGCATAATTGAATCGGCATCAGGGACCACTAGATGTAGGATGCCAGTAAATTAATACTCATTAAATCTCTCTCTCTCTCTCTCTCTCTCTCTCACTCTCTCTCTCTCTCTCTCTCTCTCTTTCTGTACAAGAACCATGTTCCAGTTACTATTTCTGTAACACAATGTCTTCACATAAACTTCCATGCAACACCCTAAAGCTATCATCTTTCAATATTTTCTAGTCTTCGTCTTCACTTTGACGCTTCCATTGATCAGTTTATAAGCGATCCTGTAATCGTTCTTCAATAGACCATTTAAAAATAGTGGATTAATGATATGATAGTTAATGATGTGTAAAATACGAGTTATGATAATTACATTGAATGATTCTAAGAATTTAAAAATAAACATTTCCCATTATGGAAACAAGCATTTGACGGAAAACACAATGATAATACATACATACCCTGGCTTTAAAGTATCCAATACAATGAAGGAATAAGTTACAAGAATTATATGCTAAGTAAGCCCAATACATATGGGGCTAATTCCATAATAAGAACAACAAAGGAAAATTATTACAAATGTCAATTAAAAGAAAATGATAGAAATGATAAGGACACTTGGGGCATGTTACTTCATTGTTGGGAAAAAGTAATAGCACGTGGCCAAATTTATGTGTCTTTTGAGAATAACAAGCCTAGTAATAACCAGGACGTTGCAGACTCCATTTAATAACTACTTGTGTAATATTGCAAGTACTTTAGCAAAGAATATCGAAAATCAAATGTTTCCTATGACTACTATTTGCCTGAACGAGCTCAATGCTCATTCTTTCTCTCCCCAAAATTCTTTAGAATTAAAATCAATAATCAACAACTTAAAATTAACAGCAGCAGGATTTGATGATATTCATGTTAAAGGGATCAATGCTTGTTCTAAGAAAATTTCCAAGTTTCTAGTATGTACTATTAACAGAACGTTCAACGAAGGATACTTTACTAAACATTTACAGAATGTCAGAGTCACTGCCATACACAAAATAAGGGATAAATTATTGCATAGTAATTACAGACCAGTTCCTCCATGCTACCCAGTTTAAGTAAGATTTTTGAAAAAAATTGTAGCTAATAGATTAACAGATTACTTATCGAAACACTCCATTCTTATCAAACGATCAACTTGGTATTAGCCCTAACTACTCCATAGACCTTGCCCTTCATTGTTTTTGCCAAAATATTCACAATGCGTTAGACAACAGGGAATTTCAAATATGTTTTTTTTTTTTTTTTTTTTTTTTTGCGATCTTCTGAAGGCTTTTCATTCCATATCACACATATTCCTGATAGAAAAGTTGTAAGTTTAGGCCTTATGCGGGTATTGCGCTTGATTACTTTCATAGTTATGAGAGTTTTAGGAGGTAACACAGAGTATATACTCAGTCAAGGTTTCAATATACTAATATCAGCTGGGGAGTTCCGCAAGGTTCAATTTTGCGTTCTATTCTATTTTTCTTATATATTAATGACTTAACACACACTACAGATAAACTTGATTTTTTCTTTTATCCTGATGACACGACAATTCCATAGAAGGCAAATACCGAAATTATATTAACAAATATATTGAATTCAGACATATCAAAAGTTTCTTCATGGATGAAAAATAAATAAATAACAGTTAAAACATCTAAAATTCATTGCATGATATTCTCACCGGCGAAGACGGAATCACCACATATTGATATTTATTTTGACAATATCTTATAAGAACAAGTTCAAGTGTGCAAATATTTAGATCTGGTTATTAATTATAAATTAGAGTGGAAAATCATATAAATGAAGTAGTGACTAAAATTAGAAAGTTAATTGGAGTATTGTATAAAGTAAGAAACTGTCTCACAACTGATTTTTTAAAAAGCATTTACTGTTCGTTTGGTAATCCACATTTATTGTTCGGTTCAGTAATATGGGAGGGATTAATAGTCTTTTTATTACACGAAAAAGTTCTTAAGAGTCATGACGTGCAGTCACTGGTGTGCCCACTTTGACCCTCTCTTCAAACATTCAAAATAATGAAACTCTCGGACATAATAGCTTCACAAACATTTCTCTTTGTGTATAAAGCATTACACGGGCATCAGGTGGATTTGGTTTCAGAGGTGCAGAATATCCTAATAACAGAAGATAAAGGTATTTAAAGCTTCCGTTACGCAAACATCACATACACAAAGATATGTAACATAAAAAGGTGCAAAACCCTGGAATCGGTTCCCTAATTGTATACAAAATAGCAATTCTTGTGATATGTATAAAAATAAAATAAAGAGTATGATTTTTAAGAGTTAATGAGTCGTGTGTTTTTTCTTTATCTGTATATTTTCCGAAATCCAATGAGGTGTTATGTAGGACACTTTTGTTCAATATGTGTGCATTATATTTTGTATCTAACAATCTATTTTTTGATATTTGTTCACCCGTTTAGGTGTATATGTAATTTCATAGTATCCACTAGTATCTAGCAAACTATGTAAGCCATTGATTTCTATGGACTATAGAGCTATTTTCCGACCATATGGCACATGAGTTTATATTATCAGGCCTGTAAAGAGCCTTCCGCTCATCACACGGAGCCAACAGTATCTCTATGTTATGTTCCATGATAATATATTTATGTAATGGCCCAATAAAAAGATGTATGTATCTCTCTCTCTCTCTCTCTCTCTCTCTCTCTCTCTCTCTCTCTCAGCATTAATTTCCAAGAACATCAATACTACAATTCTATTAAACTCCATTTCCCCGATAATCAATTTTATATATTTTATCATGTTCTCAAAAATAATATATATATTATATATATATATAATGTATGTATATATATATATATATATATATAAATATGTATATACATATATATACAAATATATATATATATATATATACAGTATATATATATATATATATATATATATGCATATATATACACATATCTATATATACCGTATATATAAATATAAATATATATATATATATATATGTATATATATATATATATATATATACACGTATGTATATATAAATATATATTATATATATATATATATATATATATATAAATATATATATATATATATATATATACATATATATATATATATATATATATGAGAAATTTTGCACATTTAGACGTGTTTTTCGTATTCAAATAAGTCATATGTTTTCTCTTCAAGACCTTTGCATCAGAGCCCCATGCGAAGTCACACGAAGAAAAGAGTTTGTGACCGGCTTGGAGTCAAACCCTGGTCCGGCAAGCTTGTAAAGACAGTGACTTACCACATTGCCATGAAGAAAGATATATATATATAGTATATATATATATGTGTGTATATATATAATTATATATATATGTGTATATATATATATATATATATATCTATATATTATATATATATATATATATATGTATATATATATATATATATATGTATATATATATATATATATATAGATATATACATATATATATAATATATATACATATATATAGATATATACATATATATATATATATGTATAAATTTATATATGCATATGTATATATAAATATATATATATATATATATATATATGTATATATACATATATATATATATATATATATATATTTATTTATATATATATATATAATAAATTTTGCACATTTAGACGTGTTTCTCTTATTCAAATAAGCCATACATATTTTTGATACATTAATGCCTGAATTCTCTTAATGACCTCGGGATCAAAGCCCCAGGCAAAATCACACAATGGCAAGAGCTTGTGACCAGCTGAGAATCGAACCCTGGTCCGGCAAGCTTGTATAGACAGTGACTAAATCAATTGGCCACGAAGAAAGATAAAAGTCAATGACAATTTTTCTATACTTATACCTGTCAAATTCAGGTGTTTTGTACTTAGAATTGAAATCAACCCATTTTCACCATCGTAGCTAATTGGTAGTTTGTTAGCTATGATGGTATAGATGGGTGTATTTCAATTCAAATCAAAAAACACCTGAATTCGACAGGTAAAAGTACAGAAGAAGTGTAATTGACTTTTATCTTTCTTCGTGGCCAAGTGGTTTAGTCACTGTCTATACAAGCTTGCCGAAAAGGGTTCGATTCCCGGCCGGTCACAAGCTCTTGTCTGTGTTTGATTTCGCCTGAGGCTCTGATCCCGAGGTCGTTAAGAGAATCCAGACATTTAATGTATCAAAAATATATTCGGCTTATTTGAATATATATATATATATATATATATCATCATCTCCTTATAGGCTTATTGACGCAAAGGGCCTCGGTTAGATTTCACCTCTCGTCTCTATCCTGAGCTTTTATATCAGAACATTTCCAATCATCATCTGCTTAACGCTTCATAGTAATCAGCTATATAGGCGAGGGTCTTCCAACTCTTCTATTGCCTTGTGGAGCTCAGTTGAAAATTTAGTGAGCTAATATCTCTTTGGGAGTGTGAAGAGTATGCCCATTCCATCTCCATCTACCCATCATCTTGACCTCCACATATATTTTTCGAGGAATCTTCCTTATAACTTCGACTTTTTTCAACATCTTCAGGGATTTACAATACGAATACTAAATTCATTTGTTCTTGTAATAGTTCTAACTTCCCCTCTTTTCTTTAAGCCCTAGAACGGTAACCCTCCATTTCCGTAACATGAAAGGTAACCCTGGGTGAATTTCACCCGGTAATTAAATAATTAAAATAAAATACTTATCCTGAAAATCTTGTTATTTGGAACACATACGAATGAAATATAACTCCTTCTCTCTTATTGAGGCTATTATAAATGAAATCCTCCTGTAAATCATATTTTTATTTTTTTTTCAAAAATACAGAAAAAAATAGACTTTTCTTGGAGTACTTTACTAATTAAATTGACAAAAAAAAAATTATTTCCGAATTTTCTTTTTTGTTGGTGTAGAACTCTCTACTGTCATGGGACTACGTACTGGCTGAATCCCATCTCCCAAGCTCGTATACAATCTGTATGGGAGACAGACAAAAAATGGTAAATTTTTCAGTACATAACAAATTAATTTTTTTCTATTCAACACTTGCAGTATGGCAAATTATGCTTCAAATGACTCAAAGTACATCAATGAAACACATACAGTACTATATATACACTCACCTGTTAGATACAGTCACCACAGACGTGACGTGGCCCATGGGGTGATTAGGGCCTTCCCGAGCTGCAACATGAATTTCTGGCGTGATATGACTTGCCCCCTCTTTCCATATTCTCCTTGTATAAAATGTAAGAGTTTACATTGGCAGCATTCACCATTCCATAAAAAATACAGAGTAACACTGGGAGAATTCCACCCGTATGTACAACATACGGGAACAGTAACCCTGGGAGAAATTCTCCCGAAATGCGTTCTAGCCAAAAAACCAGCCGAGAGCGCGGGACCACACACCCTTCATCAACCAAGTCAGATAAGGCACTGAAGGTACTGAGCCACTTGAGTCCCTCCCCCAACCCCTTGGGGGGGGTACTACGTCATTGCCAGATTCAGTTGGGTGAATATCTCCCCAGGTTACCATTCTAGGGTTTTGGTGTGATTGTTTTTGTATAAGTATTATATTCAAATTAATCATTAGAATCTATATTCTCAAACCCATTTACCTCTCATTATTCTTTTGAGGACTTTCTTCTCAATACTACAATGTCTGTTGTATATTGTTTTATTGTCGTACTACGACTCATGTCCATCAGTAACAAAAATCTCACTAAAGTGATATATAGTCTGATTTTTATGTGTAATTATAGGTGAATTGATTTCCAAATTTAACTAACCTAGCCATCGTCTGATTTTTTTTTTTTTACATCTTGCCTTATACTTCAATTCTAAAGATCATGTATTAGAGATCATAGTTCCTAATTATTCAAATGATTCCCCCTTCATTAATTCTTATTCCTTCAAGTAATATTTCATAATCATTACATATTCCGTTCTCATTATCTCTCTCTCTTTCTTTTATTTATCTTGATGCTAGCTTTGCGAGGCCTTTGGTTTTCTCGTAATAAGGACAGCATCATCAGTATGCTCTAATTTCTCGTTACCAATCCAGTGCAATCTTTCTCCATCATCCTCAACTGTTCTATTCATTACGAATTCCATGAAAAGGGTAAAAAATATAGGTAACAGCACATTCTATTGGAGTATTCCACTGTTCACTGGAAATTCAATTGACATGACTCAGTTAACATTAAATATGCCCTTACTATTCTTATGAAGACACTAAATCAAATATACATTTACATTCACGTCAGTTGTCATGAAAATATAAGGTATGTTCATTCAAAAGAAACTACAGCGAAGGATTGAGGAAAAGCTGATTGGTGAACAAGCAGGATTTAGAAAAGGTAAAAGTTGTACTAACCAAATTTTCCCTTCAAAACACGGGATAGTGTAAATTGTCGGATAATGAAATCCCCTTTGATGGAATTTTTGGATTATGAAAAAGTTTTTGATATTATTCACCATTTTATTTTGTGGTGAGTCTTGCGTTATTATGGAGTTCTTGTTATATATATATATATATATATATATATGTGTGTGTGTGTGTGAGTGTGTGTGTGTGCATGTGTGTGTATGTGTGTGTGTGAGTGTGTATGTGTACACGCGTTAGTTTGTGTGTGTGTGCATTTTTACATCAATTTCTATTGATATCAACAAACTCCAATTTGAATGATAACTACATATAATTTCAAATATTTTTCATTAACAATTAATCAGTTCAATTCTATGTTGGACCAAATATTCAGAAGGCGAAATAACGATTCTCTGAAACAGGTTTGTCAAGGCAACAGCCGCCGGTTGAGATACTACCACTACGGAGTTATTATGTCCTCTGACTTGAAAAATAGTGTTACCTAGGATCCCTCTATTTGTATTACGAATAATTTTTCCTTTGCCTACACATACACCGAAATATGGCTTATTACTTTTCATACTCTCACTTGTCTTCATACACCGGACAACCTTGAAATGACCAAACAATTCCTCTTAGCCCAAGTGGTTAATTATTGCTCTGTATTTGTTCAGTGGCTACTTTCCTTATTATTATTATTATTATTATTATTATTATTATTATTATTATTATTATTAATAGTAGTAGTAGTAGTAGTAGTAGTAGTAGTAGTAGTATCATTATTATTATTATTATTATTATTATTATTATTATTTACCTTTTTATAATCTTATAGGAACGAGAGAAGATATGAGATAGTTCTGGTGCTATGGCCGGACAGGCGGTCTGGAGATTCTGGACTTTTCCAGATTGGCCACCGAGTTTGAGGGCCACTAAGGCTGGGCTTTACTCTCTCGTGGGGGCTGTGCTCGGATGGGAGATTATATGTAGATTGAGCGTGGTACAAAAAATAAGATCAGTACAAACGTTAGAGTGAAGACTCTACTGATTTCGTTGTTTATAAAATATTGATTATTAATAAAAGGAATTCATAACTTGTCTAATGTACAATTTTGTTTTCCTTTTTCCGTTGATATTTTGTTCTATGGTGTTAAGGGTAGTTTCGTATTGACGGATGTGATGTGGGGGTGAGATACAGGCTGTTGATTCATATGACAATGTTATATCGGGACTCATTATTGTCATTAGGTTAAGAAATATTAAACTCCAACAATAACAAAGGTTGAATAAAATGATAAATAGAAAGAAGTAATAAATTTTTTTGATAGTATCCATGAAATTAAATTTAATAATAATGACTACAATGAATTTAACTGAAAAAAAAAAAAAAACTTTTTTTAGCATGTTTTAAAGGTTACTTTCTGGACTGGCGAGTGTAGGCTGGAT
Source organism: Palaemon carinicauda (assembly GCF_036898095.1). Taxonomy (NCBI): domain Eukaryota; kingdom Metazoa; phylum Arthropoda; class Malacostraca; order Decapoda; family Palaemonidae; genus Palaemon; species Palaemon carinicauda. The sequence continues at coordinate 8,203,992 of NC_090753.1, forward strand.
TGTTTCTTTCAATTGTGTTACTTTAAGGGGATAATGCGTGATGAGAGAGTTTTGTTAAGTTTCACACAAATTTGTGTGGAAAATTTTACTTTATGGAAATTTTCCACACAATTTGGGAGGAAACCAAAATTTTGTAGGATTTCAGTAATGTTTTGAATGATTTCTATTTGGATATGAAGACAAATCTACTCTTTTGTGGGGAATAAAAAGCTAAAATAACACTGTTACAGTCTTTGATTTGTCTCTATCAGCAGTGAAAGACCAAGAATTTGACAATGTGATCATGGTCTCACTGGCAAAGTTTAATTAACCTCTTTTTATTTTCTATAGTTGGTTTTATTGGGGTTTGTATATGAATTACTTCATATATCCTATATATTGAGTGTTGTTCTACGATGTAGGAACTTAATCATTCAGTCTACTAATAAGTGTGTTACAAAAGAAATTATTGTAAACCCTACGGTACAGTTCATGATTCATCACCGCTCCAATCAGTTCATACACCTCACTGATGACATCTGGAGGGACTTCCCTTTTTATGTATTTTATGTGAAGATCCTATTTGTGATCTCTTCCTCCACAGAGGAACACCTCTGTTGCCTACGCACCGTGCACAACTGCCTACAACAAAGGTGCTGTGTAGTCCGGTACGGTGAGTGTATCTTTGACGCCAAGGAAGTATGGTTTTTCGGGCACCACGTCACCCTTGAAGGGTCCATCCCTTCCTTGCGAAGGTAGCTGCTGTTCATAACTTCCCCATGCCCTCAACCGTCAAACCACTGAAAGAATTCTTCGACATGATTAACTATTATCACCATTTTCTGCCAGTCGTTTCCGGTATTCTTTCTCCCCTCTACGCCTTCCTCAAAGTTTAAAGGCCGCTTATGAATGGCAGAGGCGAGGGACAGTGCCATTACCCTATAAAGCAGGAGAATGCCAAAGAGACTGACCATATATACATATGATCAGCACCCAAGAACCCTCTTCATCCAAACTAGAACCAAGGAGGGACAGGCAATGGTTACTGATGACACAGCAGATAGATCTTTGAGCTCCCCAAAATACCCCATCCTTAGCTCACAAGGAGGGCGAGGTTGCAGCAACCAAACAAACTATCATGTTGGAGCCGGACTCGAACCCCAGTCGGATGTTTAACAGTCAGGAACGTTACCACATCAGCCCCCACAACTGTATGGTCAAGCCAGAAGATCTGAAGTGAAATCCCCTTCAAGAAGCAGCCTTGTTCAGTGCAAAAAAAAAAAAAAAAAACTGCCCTTTAAACAGCTGCTACTCTGACCTTTCTTGTGCCACATGCCCCACTCCTCTCCACTGATGCCAAAAACATCGCTGTTGGTGAGGTACTTATGTAGGTGGGCAACATCTCACCGCTCCCAATGGTGTTCTTCTGTAGAAAACTGTCCAAGGCGGAAACCGGCTATTCTATCTTGGAACGCGAATTGGTGGTTGTACATTTGGCTGTCCGTCGCTTTCACCACTTATTAAAAGGTATGCCCTTTGTCATTTGAAATTGACCACATGCTTCTGGTGCAAACCATTTTTACCATCATTGACTGCTCCACTCATTCGCCTGAAACCATTCTCATGGAATCTGCAATGTCTGTCTAATTTACATCTGCCTTACTCTCAGGGTGCGTAGCGAGATTTGGTATCCCTGAGTATATTACTTCTAACAATGGTACCACTCACCTCTCAATTGTTGACATCATAAGGGAATCTTCTGGGCATCACACTACATCAGACAACCGCTTACAACTCAGGTAACAAAGGAATAGTTGAATGTTTCCATCACACCCTCAAAACACCTGTGATGTCTTTCTGCGATTAATCCAACTGGTTTATTAAGCTTTCCTGGTTCCTCCTGTAACTAAGGATCACTCTTAAAGACACTCAAAATGTCTCGACAGCTGAAATGGTGTATGGTGATCCGTTGGTCACCCTACCGAATTTTTTCCTTCTGCAACGTCCTCCGACAATCTACAGAGCCTATGTCACGTTGTGGGAGAATTTACTCCATACAGCCATACTCACTCCATTGATAGCCTAAAACCTTCATTTCTCCTGCAAGATGACCCATCAAAAGAGCGCCTTTCAATAGCAAGACACCCTATTTCACATGTATTTCTTTTTAAAGATTGGGTATAATATATTGCATGATATATTTCACATACATTTGTACACTTTAACAGTATTTTATTTTATTTTACATATCTTACTCTCCTCCTCACTGATATCAGAACTCTTTAACCTTGCCTTTATCTGCATAAGTCTGTTTGAGTTTTTGTGACATTCTTGCTTAAAACCTCTTGCATATAAAATCGTTATTTGTTGAAATAAAGTCAGTTTTGTTCCTCTTGCGTCTCTGTTATAAGCTGCAGCCGACTCGTACATAACCCTAGGCGTAACGCAAGCAGTCCCATCCGAGGATAACCTGAAAATCACATGTACATCATTCACTTCCTATTGATAAAACATTTAACAGCTGCTATAAACCAATCAGATACGGTGTCTAATACCTCTAAGAATTTTCAAGAATTCTACATATTATAAAGATGATTTTCCTCCCAGATTAAACTCAAAATTATATTTCATCATCGCTTTGGAATCTAGTGGGCACTTCTCGGAAAAATTGCTTTAATGAGACTATTTTTTTAATATAATTATTACCTGTATGGTCATGTGATGACTTGCATTACCTGGAACGTCTGGAAATTCTCAAAAAGA
>NC_090753.1:8216733-8224233 GCF_036898095.1 Palaemon carinicauda
GTGTGTGTGTTTGTGTTTGTCTGTTTTGTGTAAATCCTTTATCATCACGTATCAAATTTCTGATTTTAGACTCAATCTTCGAACAATTATCCATATTAACACTATCACGGCCTGGCCCTCCGTGGTCTTAGCTTTCGTGTAGAGGGCGGCTTGTGTGCTGATCACATGTAGTATGGTCTCTGTCTTTCGCTGTCTCTACCTTTCCTATTCATATTAAGTAAAAAAGGCCAAGAAACATATAGAATATTATCATAGAGATAATAATGTTCCTGTCTTCGAACAAGGTTTTTTTTTTTTTTTTAAATAAACAGATGTAATTCTCGAACTTGCATATCGTATTTTATTTCTGTGGCGAAAACATGCATATATTCTCGTTATTTCTTCGTTTTTTGTATATATATATATATATATATATACATATATTTATTTATATGTATATATATATATATATATATACACACATATATATATACATATAAATATATATATATATATATATATATATCCCAAATCTATAAACCTTTAAACTTATATATTCAAATGTCCAATGAATATTATTTATAATGTTATTAATTGTATTGTTATTATTATTATTATTATTATTATTATTATTATTATTATTATTATTATTATTATTATTATTTTTATTTTTCTGATGTAGTGGGCCCATTCATTCAGCGTTTTTCTCGGCGCAGGTAATCAAAGTTATGTGTCAGTAAGCATCTGGTTCTTTGGGTTTTGTAATTGGCTTTGTGTCTCGTTGGTTCTATGTTATTGATCAGAGTATTCCATTGTATTTTTCCATTGGTGTCTGCTGAATTCCATTCATTCAGTGTTTTTCACGGTGCAGCTAATCAAAGCTATGGGTTAGTAAGCATCTGTTTCTTTGCGTTTTGCAATTGGCTTCGTGTCTTGTTGGTTCCGTGTTATTGATCGGAGTATTCCAATATATATCCTGTTGAATGGGTGCAAGTACACCAATTTTGGGGGACTTCCCATATTCCTTAGCTTCGTGTATAGGATTAGGCTGGCTCCAGAGGGAAGTGTTTCTTCTGCCTTTTGCAAGAGCTATGTTGAGCTCTTTCATGGTGTAGGAGTTGTCGGTGTCATCTGTTATGTTGCAGACTGCTTCAATAAAGTTTTTTTCCTGATATGCTGAAATTTTCTTTCTATTTAAGGTATGCAGAGGAAGATTTATGCTTTTGGATCAGTCAGCAAAGTTATTTTCTTCTGCTAATGGATGTGGGTGGGTGAGTCTGGGTGTACTGTTTTTTCAAGGTATCTTATTAAACTAGTCCCACATATTTTGCTAGAGATATGTTGTTGTTGATTTCATGACACCATTAGTACTATTTGTTTATTTTCACTCCTCGTGTTACTTGTAAGGAATGTTTAGTGATTTCAACGAGTAGCGACTGAAGTTCATCAGATGTCTTCCGAAGAGCTTTCTGGTTCAATTGATTTTTGCAATCATCTCCTTCATGCGGTGGTTGTAGTACCAGTCATCTGCATGCTTAGTTCCTGAATACTTTTTCTGAGACATAAGTATACTGGCAGTAGCATTGATCTGTTTGTTAAAATCCAATGATGGGAAGGAGATGACATTGTGAGGGTTCTTTATGTATTCATGAGCCCATTCCGTCAGGGATTGCTCGAATCTTACCCAGTTTACAAAGTCAAGGTTCCTCCATTTTGGGTAATGATGAGTAGGGGGTTATTTCTCAAGTTCAAGGTCAATTTCTATTGCGTAATTATCACTTGTTAGCGCAGGATGCAGTCTCCAATTAGCACCTCTTTGGTGGGTGCTAGAAAATAAGGGGAGGTCTAAATGACTATTGCTTAGATGGATCGCCTCTGACACATTGTTCTGCAATGTTAAATTTGGATATGCTTGTTTGAGGCCGGGGAGGTGTCATCCTGTCTGATTTGTTGCCAATATTGAGTTAAGGAACGGGGAGATGGGTGTTAAAAAGGCCTGTAATGATTATGTCATCATCAGAGGCGACAGCAGAGGGTCCTTCTGCATTGATGCTTTTGTTTGGAGATTTGTAGACCTTGTGGACTGTGAGGGATGTAGCTTGCAGAGACACTCTAACACTGAGTAATCTCTTTTTTTGTCCCTCAGTCGATGCTTTGTACTCTTTTTGAAAGGATTCTATTCTTGATGAGAACAGTTAATCCCCTCGTTGTTGGTGTTAGATATGTGGTATACACTTTGTATCCTCCAAAGGAGAAAGGTTCCTTCTCACTTAATAAGGTCTCTTGTAGCATAATAATGACAGGAGATTGCACTGAGGTTTGGGATTGTAGGAAGCCGAACTTCGCTGTGAGTCAGCAGACGTTCCATTGGAACACTTTCACTTTGTTGTTGTTGGGAGTAACTTTTTTGGGGTATATGTTTGCATTAGTATCTTTCATTGGAGGCACTATAAAGAGATTAGGGTTCGGAGCTCTTGGGCAGCGCTGTTGAAAATAAAATTATCTAAGGCTTGCTTTGAGTATTTGATTTTATGTACATTCAAAAAGCTACTTAGTACATTTGATATTGCAGCAACAAAGGCACCCATGGGGATAGATATAAGGTCTAGGTCACTCAAATTAGAGGGGGTGTGGGGTGATTGAAGGTTGGTGGAGGGGCGGGAGGAGCTTGGAGGGCTTCTAGCAGTTGACCTAGGTAGGCTGGGCTAATCTCTTAAGGAGTTAGTGGCGACAGGGATGGGAGTTATTGCTGAGGTGGATACGGAATGGATTTGATCATAAGGATTGTTAGGGATAGAGGCAGAGGTTGGTCTCGGTGAAGGTGAGGGAAGGGTGTTGTAAGGGGCTCGTTGTGACTTTGGAGGAGGTTTAGATGAATAATTAGGTATAGGTTTTTGGATAGGACGTGGAGGAGAGGAGAGTTCAGGAATTGTATGTGGTGTAGGAGAAGGATTAGACTGATGGGGCCGGGTTTGTTTGGGGAGAGGTGTGGTTGGTTGAGGTTTTTAGGGTTCAACGTGGCTGCAGATTGAAATGGCAGTCTGCTCCTTGAATGTCGGCGATGTGATGAAGCCTCATCTGACATTTTTTCTTGGTGAAGTCCTCGGCAGTTGGGGCAATTGACGACAGTGTTGTGTCCAGATTTAAATCTAGAGGTGTAGTGGTCGGTAGGGTGCTGTCTGCTGGTACAGACTGCACAGAAATCCAGGCCTGTGCAGCGGCTCCCGTGGTTCCCAGATTTCTGACACCTGAAGCAGGGCTTTGGGAAGTATACCTCCCTGTTAAAGGTTCCCCAGTAGCCAAAGGCGATCTGTGAATTTTGTAGTCCTTTGTAGACAGCCAACAGGTTGCGAGATTTTCTACAAGATTTCCTCCCGCATCTCTTTGCCGAAAGGATTGATGGGTGATTTAGCACTAGTTCAAAAGGTAGGTCGAGGTCATAGGTGATTATTATGGTCGTCATCCTCTTTGAGTGATTAAGCTACATAACGTTTTAATGCTACACAAGTAAGTCTGAGGTCTCCTTATCTTGTGCAGAGATGATAAGTAGTCTAAGGCGATTAAGTCTTATCGCCATCGTCAGTTGATGATGTTTGGCCTCCATTACATCAATGGAGGCATAGGAGGTCGTGTTGGGGCCAGGAGTAATTGTAAACCATTTTGGGTGGGCAGAGATGCTGTTGGTGGTCTTTGGTAGAAGTTGTTGATGGGAAGGATGTTGTGATGTTTTGCTGTCCTCTTCTTCGTTGTTCTGGTCGATCTCTGTATTTTCTTCTATGTTCCCAGGTGTTTCCTGGATGTGTTCCATGGCTGGTTGGGTGGACATGGTAGGTTATTTTCTATGACTTCGTAGGGTGAGGCATCTTGGCTTAATAATCCTTCCTTTCTCCAGTCGAATTTGAGAGGAGTCGGAAAGGACGTAAGGGGATAAGCCCCTGGATGCCATCGCAAACACGCGATGGTAGCTGGCAGCTGCTTGTCGAACTAGTAGTTGGGTGGGTCGTTGACGTGTCAATAACACTAATAAAAATGTGTGCTTCTAGTGTGGTTAAAACCCGCTAATTTGAAATTCACTAAACACTGGTTGTGGACGGTTGAAAACGTCCTTTGTCTCTCAATGTCAAAGAGAGAGTGAAAGACATGGCAACGCAAGTGCTTTATGATAATATTTTAACATCACCTATCTTATAAAAAAATATCAATGATTTTGAAAGGAGAGAAAAGAAATTTAAAATTCATAATTATATATGAATAAAACAAATGATTAATTATATTTTTTCTGTCGTTATTCTAAAATGATACTGGATTGGGATATCTATCTCCCTATCTATCTATCTATATATATATTTATCTATCTATCTATCTATCTATATATATATATATATATATATATATCTAAATATATACTGTATATATATATACATATATATATATATATATATATATATTTATATATATAATATGGATAACGTAGAGAAATAATCAGGGTGAAACTTACAATAAATGATCTTATTGATACTGACTATTATTAAAGTTTTCTACCATCAATTATGGACGGCAAATACATTTTTGAACACATAGAAAACTAATAGATAGATAATTTAGCTATTTTACTATCTATTTTATATCTCTCTATGATGAATTATCATGTGCCATTGCAAACTATAAAAAATAAACATACTCTTTCTTTTGATATTTTCCCACTTGAAGAAATCCAAAATACCTTTTGGAATTATATTAATGTAGTAAATACGCAAAATAAAGGATTACAAAATATGACGATTACACTCCCAAAATTATGCATGAGTTTTTCACATCATGGTTAACTTCCATACATAATGTACCTGCTTTACTCGTGGCCAGATGTAAGTATGAATGAAAAATTTTAAAATGTTGAACATAAACAAATTTCATATAAATTTCATGCTTTTCGTTTTATCATAAGTTGAACAGAATTTTGATAATGGTTCTAAAATTGGTTCTACACCCCCTTTCCTGCCTAATATATTTTAATTACTTGATATTCCATGGCCCATATGGATTAATGTAGCCTGAATAGGGGGAATTTTACAATAAAAGTTCAATTTTTTTTTTCAATATTACCTCTTTTACTATCAGTTCTAATACCTTACCCATTATTAAAAATACCGCATTTTAACTCGAATTTTCTCTTAAAGAAATTAGAATTATTTATTAATTGGAACATATTTATATAAACAGTAAATAACGATGTCCACAGTGATTAGTAAAAAAACGTAATAAAGATAATTGTAATGAAATGACTTTATCTGTGTTACTGTTCCCTGACCAATGCGTTATTGACGTTATGAATGAGATTAACAATAATATATCACATATTTCAGATTCACATACAGCTGCCACTAAAAAACTACACCAACGAATTGTAATATTTGCTTAAATTCTACTATTATTAATAATACTTACTATTGCTTATAGAATTCGTAAACAGAAAACATTATTATATTATTATCTTGTTAAACCCATAGAGAATTCTGAAACAGTAAATGGTGATTTTATTTGAAAGGGCATTTTTGTAATAACTGACCGACCCAGTCAAACCTCGTAATTGTTATGAAAATTATTACTTATTTCGCCCAAATTTAATTTTTTTATGGAAATGACTCTGATAATATTTATGTGGATAATAACCAATGTCAGGCTGAATATACTATATTTGCCATTTGAAATGGACTTGTCTTGGGGAAAACATCGCCCAATAACACGAAAAAAATTAAAGTAATCCAATACAGTATTCTTTATTTTATATAAATTCTAAAGAATTCATCATTTCTAGCCATGAGAAAACCTTCTTTTATGGATTACAAATAAAATATGAAATTATTAAATCTATATCACCCAGACAATATGAAATTAGTCAGACAAACAGTACAATTACTCAAAAAAGAACTATTCATTGTCTGCTGATATATTGTACAAAGAAAAAAGTAAAGGTACATATACGATTTGAGACTTGTTCATAATTTGAGTTTGATAATTTTGTGCTATAAAATTGACGGCATAGGAAATCATTTCACAAAATGAAGCATTATTTGAAATGAGAAACGAAATGTCTTTCGATGAAAATAATAACGAAATATACGGAACAAGAAATGTATATAAATTTGTCCACCACTTTCCATAATGATAATGATGAGGATTATTATTATGATGACGATATAGTGACCTTACAGCTTGAAATTAAAAATAATGTTATCTACATCATTTATGATAATCCCCAGCGTCGTATAATGATTATATGTGCTTTCACGGGATAAATAGAAAAATAAAAATATGGAGTGGATAAATGCATACGTGGACAACACATTCCATTGGAATAATCCACTATTGGAATATTTACTTGGCAGGCTCTGACTTGTAATTTACAACAATAACATTTTTGTTACTGTCTCCTCGTCATAGTATCACAAGTGCCATTTGATATTCGTGGCTTTCTCTTTGTAACTCCTCTTTCCAGAACTTCATTACCAACTCACTAATATAAGTTCTGAATTTCTCACCAGTCATCATTAATTGTCTGCTTTTCGTCTCATTAAAGATGCACACTTAATATAATGTAATAACTGATTAAGCACTGGGGAATTATTTAAAAATTTTATTTGATATATATCTTTTTTGTTATTTTTATTTCCTTCTTATTTCCTTTACATTTAGCAATTCCAAAATATCTTTTTTTTTACCCTTTTTTTTGGAGCAGACATTATCTACAAATTAATTTCTATTTTATATTATTAGCCATTCATTTTTAATGTAGCTAATAATTATGATAATTCATACATAATTTACGGTAGTAATTAATTATTTCCAGGTTTTGAATTCTATAATTTTCTGAGCAGCAAAGTTTTCATTCATCTCATTAATATCATATGGATGATTAAGTAAACCAAAAGTAAGCCAGACAGTAATAGATTTAAAACATAATTATCGTATATTCTCGTGTAAAATACAACCCCTTATTAAGAGCGAAGCCCAAAATTACCTTTAGAATTTTGTTTTTTTATCATATACTCCATTCTATGAGCAAACGGCAATTTCGACTAAATCTATTTCCAGTTGACATGGAAAGCAGGTGCAAGTGGAGCTTCTTAAAAGCATCTCTTACACACACACACACACACACACAAACACACACACACACAAATATATATATATATATATACATATATACATATATATATATATATATATGCCCCCTGTGGCCGCGGGTCATATAAAAATTACAATAGCGCCAACGTTATCCCTGCGTGTCGTAAGAGGCGACTAAAAGGGACGGGACGAGGGGGCTGGGAACCCCCTGTCCTGTATTAACATCCTGTGGGACTGCAACAAAGAGATGGAGCTGGGGGAAGAGTGACTGCTCCCTGCACTCTACTTTTGGGGTGTTTGAATATGCGTGGATGTAGTACGATAGAGAGTAAAAGATGTGAAATTGGAAGTATGTTTAGGAATAGAAGGATGGATGTATTGGCCTTGTATGAGACG
>NC_090753.1:8241733-8244256 GCF_036898095.1 Palaemon carinicauda
CGCAAAATAGGGGTATATGATTGAATTAGGTATGCTGATGACGCTTTTCTTAATAGCAAAACAAGTCAAGACGTGCAAAACTTGTTAATCGAAATAGATGAAATATGATGTGAGGTTGGACTCAAGATAAGTAGAAGAAACATCGAGGTGATGAGAACTTAATATGCAATGGAAAACGAAATATCATTGGAAGGAGAAAGGAATAATGAGATGGAATCGTTTAGATGTTTAAGAAATATGATCTCTAATACAAGGTCACTAGAATCTGAGGTTAATGAAATATTGAGATAAAACAAATCAGACATGGGCCAGGTTAATTAAAATTTGGAAATCAAATCACTTGAAATTATATATATATATATATATATATATATATATATATATACATAATCTAATCTTCATGAAAAAAAAATCTTCGTTATTCATTTTAATTTTTGACTGAAGCCATAATCCATGAAATGAATGTCAAGAATATATTCTCTCTCTCATTCTCCATAATTTATTTTCCATTTTTCTTTTATTCCTAAACTTAGTCCTAGAATCAATCATGAAATGACAAGCTATATTTATATCTCCACGACACGGCAAAATGTTTCGGATGAACACTGACATGTCAGACGTTTTAATAACTAATTTCTTGATGACGTGTGACTAGAAAAGTTCTCTGGGGACATAGGGGCCATGAATAATGGACTTATTGGTCTGAAATATCAATGCTAAATCTCAGAAATCATCGTTTACCGAGAAGTGTGAACCGTTCAAATGCTAATTGACTATTTGGAATTATTTAAAATCATTCTTTTTAATTTTGTGAAGCAAAGTAATTTGGTCAAGAAATTTTTAATGATAAGAAATTATTGATGATTAGAATGGTTACATGCAGACGAAAGATGCATGGGATGCTTGGAAATCTGGGAATAATAATAGTAAGGCTGCTACGAAAGATGAAAATAAAAAATACTAGATAATTATTTAGAATAGTTGCTAAAATTTCATTTTTGGGAGAAAACTTTGAGAAAATATTTATCAAACTCCTTAATATTTAAAAAAAAAATAAAACTATTCAAAAAGGGGAGAAAAAAAATTTAACTCTAGTTGTCCCTTTGAATGAGAATCTAGTCAACATAATTGATAGGCGTATCCCTTCTCGTGTTCTAAGATACCGAGTGAAGGACAAACCGTGGTTCAGTGATGATTGTAGAAGTACTTATTTGGAGAAGCAGGAGGCCTATCATCTTTGGAAGGATAACAGTTCAGATTTGACCTGGAATAACTATACTCATTTTAGAGCTTTTGCTCGGAGAGTTTATGCCTCAACTGAAAAGGAATGCAATTTAACCATAAAAGAAACCTTTCTGGTACAACTCAGGAACATAGATGGTGGTCTACCCTTAAATCTGCACTCTTTTGTGTAGATGTAACATTTCCTCCTTTCTTAAACCAAATAGATCAGTCACTCACTGTCCAAAGGAAAAGGCAACCTTTTGGCTGATGTTTTTGACAGTAAACAGAGTAATAAAATTTTAACTTTTTCAATCCTGTTTTCTTTAGGCTAAACTAACTAGTTTAGTTTTTCGATCTCGTGTAATTAAAGCTCTGTTGATGGACCTTAATGCTTATGAAGGTGTAGACCCAAATGGTATTTTTCCCTCGTTTTTTATAAAGACTGCAGATTTCTCAGCTCCAAAGTTATCTGTTATTTTGCGCCAGTTAGCAAAAAGAGGAGCTGTTAGCACTTGTTGGAGAAGTGGCAATGTTACTCCCTTTATGTAAATGTGTTAGTGGTAGCTCAAGTCCAACTGATTACCACCCAATTTCCATAGCTCCCATACTATCTAAATTTTTTGAACGTCTTTTGGCTAAACGTCTTAATAGGTTTTGCTGAATGTAATCATCTATTCCCAAGTTTGCATTTTGGTTTTCGTAAAGGTCTTGGAGGAGGTGATGCCCTTCTTAAAATCTCCAATTCTGTACAGGAATCCCTTGATTGTGGTCAGGAAGTTCGTGTGTGATTGGCCTTGGTTTTAGTGCTGCCTTTAACCGTGTTATTCATTAGGCCGTTGTTTTCAAACTCAAACAGTTGGGAGTTGGTTGGTCATTTCTTAGCATTATTGTTGATTTTATTAAGTAACAGATCTCAAAGAGTTGTTGTTGATGGGCACCATAGTGAGTATTAGAATGTGACATCTGGTGTTCCCACAGGGTAGTGTTCTTGGCCCATTACTTTTTCATACTATATACACATGACATGGTGGGTTGGTGTAGGAAATAAGCTTGTTGCATATGTAGATGATGCTACTCTTTTTGCATAAATTCCATACCTGAATGTAGATGTGGGGGTTGCTGAATCCCTTAATAAAGATCTAGCTAAAATTAGTGCATGGTGCAAATTATGGGGTATGAAATTTAATCCAAACAAACCTCAAAGTATGACTGTAATTAGGTCAAGGACAGTGGCTCCTCAACATCCGGACCTCAGTCTTGATAATGTTTACTTTAACTTTGTATGACATTTAAAATTTT
>NC_090753.1:8249756-8257256 GCF_036898095.1 Palaemon carinicauda
TGGACTCCACGGAAGTTGGTGCCACCACCATTGAAACTTTCATTGTTTGTCAGCAGAGAGGCGTTTGCTTGGTTTCAGCGCACAGAAGTCCAGTACCGCATGAGGGGCGTGACTCGCTCAACTCACCAAAGCAGATTATGTTCTTGCTGCGATACCCGAGGACACCTTCCTGGAAATATCTGACTGGCTTTGTGAACAAGGTGACACCCCAGTTTAGGTGTGACGCCCTCAAAAAATTACCTTCTGCAGCAGTACTCGCCGTCGCCAGCCACCCGTATAGCAAAGATTTTTCAGTTCTCTCAACAACCGTTGGGGGACCAAAGGGCTTCGCTTGCCCCCAGGGAAATGACCAGTATCGCTTGCCTGCCACCTGCTGCAGATGGCTCTCCTCATGAGGTGAAACCTACTTCGTTGCCCTTTGGATACGCCATTTACTCGCACCTGTACGCACTGCCATACCCGATGTCGATAGTTTTTCCATAAAAGGACTTGATGACCAAAGCCGACGCCCTTATGAACAGCCACTTCACGACCTTCAAGACCTCCATCAACGCCTCCACTCCTGACAAAGAGGACGCCCTATTCAACGTGAACTGAAGCTGACGTGCATGCCGTAGGATATACACGCCTACCCCGTGACGTGCCGAAGCGACGAGAAAGCCACCCATCCCCCACCATTCACCTCGCGCCCCCAACGAACGACTTCTACAGCTACTTACTGCCTCCCATCGGCCTCAGTTTTGCTACTACCTCTACAGATTCGGGGCAGCCACGGAGAATTGTGCCAAGGATTGTCAGTTTCCAAAAAACGTGTAAGTAGGCCATCGCTCGTGGCGGTGGCCTCCTGCGTTTCTAATCTTTTCTTTTTACATAATGCAGGAACAGGCGTGCGGTTTTTGGTACACATGGGTGCTTGTCGTTCTCCTTTGGCAAGGGAACTCTTCAGGACACAACGTAGTCTGTCTACGACAGCAGACGTCCACCTGGTAGCTGCCAACGGATCTTCGATACCCACCTATGGTTACGAGAACCTCACATTATCGTTTGGAAATGGTAAATTTAATTGGAAGTTTCTCGTTGCTGACATCACATTGCCAATCCTCGGTGCAGATTTTCCTCTCTCATTTCCACCTTCTGGTCGATTGTCGCCCATCGACGATTGGTCAACGCAGTGTTGTACTTGTCGACACCTCTTCAACCCGCCTCCTCCAACCTCGCTCTCCACATCAGCTTGCCGATGGATGCCTACGCCCACCTCCTCACGTTGTACCCGAAGTTTACCGTCCAGAACTTTGTGAAACGCTCACGGGCTCCTGCCAAGCACAGTATTTAATCACCATATCAAGACAACAGGACCCCCAGTCTTCGCAAAATTCAGACGTCTGGCACCGGAACGATTTGCAGCCGCCAAACAGACGTTTGCCGAAATGGAGGAAATGAGCCTTTGCCAAAAGGCCTGCAAGCCCATGGTTGTCACCCTTACAAATCGTTCTGAAGAGAGATGGCTCCCTCCGTCCATGCAGGGATTAAAGGCGCCTGAACATGCAAGCAGAAACCGGATCACTACCCGCTCCCAATCATCGCCGACGTCACCTCCTACCTGCACAAAGCGAAGGTTTTCTCCATGCTCAACCTCCTGAAGGGGTATTATCAGGGGCCTATGAACCCAGAAGACATTCCCAAGACTGCCATCACCACTCCCTTTGGTACAAACACCTTCAATTACTCCTGTTTTGGCCCTTCGTAATGCTGTGTCCCACTTTTCAATGTCTCATGGATGGCATCTTGGGGGACCTCCCCTTCTGTGTATGTTATGTGGACGACATACTTGTGTTCTCTTCCTCAAAACAGGAACACCTCCGTCACCTGCGCAGCGTGCTCGACCGCCTGCAACAAAATGGCCTTGTAGTCCAGTACGAAAAGTGTAGCTTTAGCGCCAACAAAGTGTCATTCTTTTGGCACTGCATCACTCCTGAAGGAGTCCATCCCCTCCTCAGAAGGTAGCAGCCATTCAGAACTTCCCCACGCCCTCGACCGTCAAAGCTATGCAGGAATTCTTGGGCATAATCAAATATTATCACAGTTTTCTACCAGCCATTGCCACCACTTTTGCTCCCATCTATGCCTCCCTCAAGGGCAAGCCAAAGGACCTGAAGTCGGGTCCCTTTCACGAAGTGGCATTTTGCAATGCAAAGAAGGCCCTATCAACCACTGCATTTTTCACTTTGCCTATCCTACATGCCCCTTTCCTTCTCTCCACCAATGCCAGTGACATCGATATTGGTGCAGTACCCGAACAGGTGGTCAACAGCTCACCCCGCCCATTGGCCTTCTTCAGCAGAAAACTGTTCTAAGGCTGAATCCGGTTTGTTTTTACCTTCGATTGCGAATTGCTGGCGGGTGCACTTGGCTGTCCGTCACTTTCGCCATTTCTTAGAAGGTACGCCCTTCGTCATTCGCACAGACTACTTGCCTCTGGTGCACTCCTTCACT
Source organism: Palaemon carinicauda (assembly GCF_036898095.1). Lineage (NCBI taxonomy): Eukaryota > Metazoa > Arthropoda > Malacostraca > Decapoda > Palaemonidae > Palaemon > Palaemon carinicauda. The sequence continues at coordinate 8,252,250 of NC_090753.1, forward strand.
TGACAGTCTGAGGCCTAGTATGCCCCGTCAACGCCGACAAATCTCCACCGTGGCTGAATTCAAGTGCACCCTTCAACACGTCCCTGGGGAAAATGAATCCCGTTGCCGATACCCCCGTTTAACTGTGATTGGATTGCAATGCCTTGGCTGAAGCCCAACGACAGGATCCAGAGTATCAAGCATGTAGGACATCCTGCACATCCCTCTGTTGGGAAGACATCCCCCTCGATGACTCCAACACAACCCTTTTCTGTGACGTCAGAACTGGTAGACCGCGACCTTTGATTCCTGCTCCCATGTGCCGACAGGTGTTTGATTTCATTCACGGCCTTTCACATCCCTCGTGCCGTTCTACTGCACAGCTGCTTAAGATGAAGTTCATTTGGCATTGCATTTCTAAGGATGCTAAGGATTGAGTCCGCGTCTGTACTTCTTGCCGAACTTCCAAAGTACATCGACACAGGGATTCAGGAGTGGGTACCTTTCCTCAACCTCACCATCGTTTCACCCACATTCAGGTTGACGTTGTAGGCCCCCTACCCACATCACAAGGACGTCGTTACCTGTTTACCGTCATCGACAGCTCCACTCGTTGGCCTGAAGCCATTCCCATGGAAACTGCAATGTCCGCCTCATGTACATCTGCCTTACTCTCAGGATGGATTGCAAGATTTGGTATCCCTGAGCATATTACTTCTGACAGGGGGTACCAATTTCACCTCTCAATTGTGGACATCATTAGCGAATCTCCTGGGCATCACCCCTTACATCAGACAACTGTCTACAACCGCGCTGCCAATGGAATGGTTTGAACGTTATCATTGCACCCTCAAAGCAGCTTTGATGTCCCGCTGCGGAGGATTCCAACTGGTTTACTCAACTTCCCAGGGTCCTCCTGGGACTAAGGACCACTCCTAAAGACGCCCTCGACGTTTCGGCAGCTGAAATGTTGTATGGCGACCCGTTGGTCATACCTGCCGATTTTTTTCTTTCTTCAACCTCCTTCGACGATCTCCAGCACATACGTCACGTCGTAGGAAAATTTACTCCATGCCGCCAGACTTACCAGCCCCCAGCGAAGCATCACATAACCGAAAGACTTGAACTCTGCATTGCACATGAAATTCGGTGATAATTGTTCTGATCTTGAGCATGGACCTTGCCTTTCTATAAGAAAGTGCAATAATTACAACCTAAATCACAACGCAACCTATAAGAAATGTCCTAGATATGAAATAGAAGAAGCAACTGTTTTGAAGTCTGATGCAGAGCATATCAGTGTAGGATATGCTAGGCAACTTTGAAACAAGTCCAAAAGCTACCACAAAATCTTAAAATATAAGGATGCAGGACATCTAGAGTACTGTAACATCAGCTAGACCACATAATTGAACATTTCCTCTTCCTAAACCATCTTCTAAGGCTAACACCATGTGTCCTACATTGGATTCGGTGCCTATCGTCAAAAAAGGCACCGCCTACTTCCTCTAACTCTGCCACACCTTGAACGAACATCCCAAAGGCTTCCATCTCTGTAAGGCATCGTTCCTAGATCGGGGAGAAGGAATCCTGTGTTAGAGAGGTAGTGAATGTACCTACCATGACGGAGGTACATAATCCGAATAGCTCTCCATCTTTTAAATAGAAAAGAAGACCACCATCCCCCTCCTTGCCAATGAAAAATACAAAAATGCTTGTTTCAAATGGATATATTTTAACTGAAAAAGATGAAACTTCAAAAGATTTACAAATATCAAAGATTGATGTTGAGGTTCACCATCCTTCTCAAAAAATTAATAAGAAAATTGGAAATAAAAGTATAAAACAAGCCTTAGAAAGACTTATCTGTTAGGAAGAAGGTATCAGACACTCCCATCAATTCAAGGAAGACTTGTTTTTCAAGAAATCTTCCAAAAATTAGTCTTCCTATTTTGTATTTTATAATACAGTGGAATTGTCAAGGTCTGAGGGCTAAATATGAAGAACTGAAGCTATTATTTTTTTACCACTCGACTGTAGTAGCCTGTTTACAAAAAAAAAAAAAAAAAAAAAAAAAAAACAATGTTAGATGCCTTTACTTCATGCCTTAGAGAATACGTTGATTACAGAACACCATTTAATACTCAGGGAAGGAGCCATAGTGGAAGTCTCGTATATTTCCCTCCGTGACATCCCCGAAAAACATTTAAATCTACAAACAGTAGCAGTAAAAAATAGATCTATGTAGGAAATATACTACTGTATATATTCATTATATTTACCCCCTAATGGCAGCATTTCATATAATGATGCAGCTGCAGTGTTAAACCAACTTCCTCAACAATGTCTTCTGGGTGATATGGACAGCAGACACCCATTATGGGAAGACGTTTTAGCAAATTAAAAGGCCAATCTCTTAGCATCACTAATTGAAAATGAGGGTATGGGGATTTTAACCGCCGGTGAGCCCCACTCACTTCCATATCCAGATTGGTACTTTGTCATACATTGATCTTACAATAACAAGCTTCAACTGCCTAGGTAACTTTCAGTGGAGAAACATTTCATGACTGGTACACAAGTGATCATGCATCAACATTAATCAAAACTAACAATGGCCCACCTGAATGCAGATCACCTCGATGGTGCTTGGAAAAAGCTGACTGGCAAAAATTTTAAAGTACTTTGCTAAGTAGAAGGTTAATGCAGATGAATTTCAAAATGTTGATGATGCCATTGATTCACTAAATGGAACGCTTCACACAGATGGAGTTCATTCTATTCCAAAAACAACAGGTCTGTTCCGTCGACGGCTAGTCCTTTGGTGGTTACCAGGTGCCGCAGAAATCGCATTGAAGAGAATATTGTCACTTACAAGAAGTGTAGAGCACAATTTTGATGAGCAATCAAAGCAGCTCGACGTCAGTCATAGTCATCTTTTGTTTTTTGGTGAATAAAAAAACCCCACCTTCTACCGCAGGGAGATAAGTTCATAAGATCTCCGGCAAATATACACAAAATTCTTCACTAGTGTTAAAAATTAATGATCAGTATATTACTAATCCTATAGAAGTGAGCAATTCAGTTGCTGATAGTTTTGAGAGATTATCCTAAAAGTCAGAAGATTCTCCTGGCTACCTTCATAGATGTAGAAAAGAAAAAAAAGACACTTAAGTTCATATCAAATAAAGATGAGACATACAATCTCCCATTTAAAGAGAGAGAGTTTGACTTTATTATCATTATTATTCAATGATACAGCCCCAGGCCCAGATGAAATTCCTTATGCAATGGTAAAGCAAGTGCGTAGTAACACTAAAGTTTTTATCACAAGTTTTATTAATCTAATATGCCATGAGCATAGTTTCTCATCAGTTTGGGAACTGACTATTATTTTAGCTTTTTTAAAACTTGGAAAGGATGAAGTTTTAGCTATAATCTATCGACCATTTGCATTGATAAGTTGTTTATGTAAAACCCTGGAAAGAAGTGACCAATGCAAGGCTTGCCTGGATACTGGAAAAGATACAGGATACTCGTGGTGAGTATGGTAGGTACATCCTCACCAAGATTCATGGAGGGCAAATTTTTTATAATGATATTGGCAGTTTGGAATTCATATTGGATGCTGGTGTTACTACTAGTTTTTAAATGTATTAAATTTCAAAACTTTAATTGTTAAGTTGATTTTAATAGGTTTTTATTTTTAGTTTTTTTATCCTAGTTATTAATTGTTAATTAAGCATAATTGAATCGGCGCCAGGGACCACTAGATTTAGGATACCAGTCAATTAAAACTCATTAATTCTCTCTCTCTCTCTCTCTCTCTCTCTCTCTCTCTCTCTCTCTCTCTGTACAAGAACCATCTTCCAGTTACTATTTCTGTAACATAAACTTCCATGCAACACCCTAAAGCTATCATCTTTCAATATTTTCTAGTCTTCGTCTTCACTTTGACGCTTTCATTGATCAGTTTATAAGCGATCCTATAATCGTTCTTCAATAGACCATTTAAAAATAGATTTAGATAATCATTAGTGGATTAATGATATGATAGTTAATGATGTGTAAATACGAGTTTTGATAATTACATCGAAACATTCTAAGAATTTTAAGATAAACATTTCCCATTATGGAAACAAGCATTTGACGAAAAACACAAGGATAAGACATACATACCCTGGCTTTAAAGTATCCAATATAATGAAGGAATAAGTTACAAGAATTATATGCTAAGTACCCCAATACATATGGGGGCAGTTTTCAAATGATACAGAAATATGCTAATTCCATAATAAGAACAGCAAATGTCAATTAAAAGGAAATGAGAGAAATGATAAGGACATTTGGGGTATTGTTACTTCATTGTTGGGAAAAAGTAATAGCACGCGGCCAAATTATGTATCTTTTGAGAATAACAAGCATAGTAATAACCAAGACGTTGCAGACTTATTTAATAACTACCTGTGTAATATTGCAAGTACTTTAGCAAAGAATATCGAAAATCAAATGTTTCTTATGACTACTATTTGCCTGAACGAGCCCAATGTTCGTTCTTTCTCTCCCCAAAATCTTTAGAATTAAAATCAATAATCAACAACGTGAAATTAACAGTAGCAGGATTTGATGATATTCATGTTAAAGGGATCAATGCTTGTTCTGAGAAAATTTCCAAGTTTCTAGTATGTACTATTAATAGAACGTTCAACGAAGGATACTTTACTAAACATTTACAGAATGTCAGAGTCACTCCCATACACAAAATAAGGGATAAATTATTGCATAGTAATTACAGACCAGTCTCCATGCTACCCAGTTTAAGTAAGATTTTTGAAAAAACTGTAGCTAATAGATTAACAGATTACTTATCGAAACACTCATTCTTATCAAACGATCAACTTGGTTTTAGCCCTAACTACTCCATAGACCTTGCCCTTCATTGTTTTTGCCAAACTATTCACAATACGTTAGACAACAGAGAATTTCAAATATGCTTTTTTTTTTTTTTTTTTTTTTTTTGCGATCTTC
>NC_090753.1:8262256-8272256 GCF_036898095.1 Palaemon carinicauda
CGCCGGTTGAGATACTACCACTACGGAGTTATTATGTCCTCTGACTTGAAAAATAGTGTTACCTAGGATCCATCTATTTGTATTACGAATAATTTTTCCTTTGCCTACACATACACCGAAATATATGGCTTATTCTTTTCATACTCTCATCTGTCTTCATACACCGGACAACCTTGAAATAACCAAACAATTCTTTTTAGCCCAAGTGGTTAATTATTGCTCTGTATTTGTTCAGTGGCTACTTTCCTTATTATAATTATTATTATTATTATTATTAGTAGTAGTAGTAGTAGTAGTAGTAGTAGTAGTAGTAGTAGTAGTAGTAGTAGTAGTAGTATTATTATTATTTTTATTATTATTATTATTATTATTATCATTATTATTATTATTATTATTATTATTATTATTTACCTTTATATAATCTTATAGGAACGAGAGAAGATATAAGATTGTTCTGGTGCTATGGCAGGACTGGCGGTCTGGAGATTCTGGACTTTTCCAGATTGGCCACCGAGTTTGAGGGCCACTAAGGCTGGGCTTTACTCTCTCGTGGGGGCTGGAGAACGAATGCACTGTGCTCGGATGGGTAATTATATGTAGATTGAGCATGGTACACAAAATAAGATCAGTACAAACGTTAGAGTGAAGACTCTACTGATTTCGTTGTTTATAAAATATTGGTTATTAATAAAAGGAATTCATAACTTGTCTAATGTACAATTTTGTTTTCCTTTTTCCGTTGATATTTTGTTCTATGGTGTTAAGGGTAGTTTCCTATTGACGGATGTGATGTGAGGGTGAGATACAGGCAGTTGATTCATATGACAATGTTATATCGGGACTCATTATTGTCATTAGGTTAAGAAATATTAAACTCCAACAATAACAAAGGTTGAATAAAATGATGAATAGAAAGAAGTAATCAAAATTTTTGATAGTATCCATAAAATTAAATTTGATAATAATGACTACAATAAATTTAACTGAAAAAACACTTTTATAGCATTTTTAAAAAGTTACTTTCTGGATTTACGAGTGTAGGCTGGATTGTTTCTTTCAATTGTGTTACTTTAAGGGATAATGCGTGATGAGAGAGTTTTGTTAAGTTTCTCACAGATTTATGTGGAAAATTTTACATTATGGAAATTTTCCACAAAATTTGTGAGGAAACCAAACTTTTGTAGGATTTCAGTAATGTTTTGAATGATTTCTATTTGGATTTGAAGACAAATCTACGCTTTTGTGGGGAATAAAGAGCTAAAATAACACTGTTACAGTCTTTGATTTGTTTCTATCATCAGGTGAAAGACCAAGAATTTGACAATGTGATCATGGTCTCACTGGCAAAGTTTAATTAACCTCTTTTTTATTTTCTATTTAGTTGGTTTTATCGTGGTTTGTATATGAATTACTTTATATATCCTATATTTTGAGTGTTATTCTACAATGTAGGAACTTAATCATGCAGTCTACTAATAAGTGTGTTACAAAATGAATTACCTTTTATGTCGTTTTTTATTGTCTGACAGTTTAACGTATTTTTCATTAATAAAACACTCGTTTGTTGGGAAGATATTTGCCACACTCTGGAAACAATGTATTTCGACACTTAGACATGTTAGATTTCTTTATGGAAACAATGTATTTCTACACATAGACATGCTAGATTTCTTTATGGAAACAATGTATTTCTACACATAGACATGCTAGATTTCTTTATGGAAAAAATGTATTTCTACACTTAGACATGCTAGATTTCTTTATGGAAACAATGTATTTCTACACATAGACATGTTAGATTTCTTTATGGAAACAATGTATTTCTACACATGGACATGCTAGATTTCTTTATGGAAACAATGTATTTCTACACATAGACATGCTAGATTTCTTTATGGAAACAATGTATTTCTACACTTAGACATGCTAGATTTCATTATGGAAACAATGTATTTCGACACTTAGACATGCTAGATTTCCTTATAAAGTATACTTTACTGTACCTGACCTGGGCAAAGGGGAAGGCCAAGAAGATAATTTCCTATCCTTGTTGATAAAAAAAAATGCATATACATAGGAGCGCAATTGTTTATAAATTTAATTATTGTTTGAGCAATTAGTGACGTGTTACACTTAAAGTAACATAATTAGTGTCATTTGATTTGCCTAGACATAAAGTTATGCGTAATGATTAGGTAAGATTTAAAAGTTCTCAAACACTACCCAAGATATAGTAAAAGACTAATGAGTGGTGTGATACTGAAATGAGTTTCTTTTTTTTAAATATGATTTTTTTTCTATCTTCCTCTGCTGAATACATGATACACAATTGCACGTTAGAGGAAGTGTATTAAATTCTAATTTTCTTCCATATTACTGCGCAAATCTAAAAGACTGACTTCAACAGCCGCATTAGCAATGGCAAATTTTAAGAAAATTATACTCGCATCCACATATCCCATTTTTAGACATATGATGCCTCTTCAATATGAGACCTTTATTTCTTCACATATTTGAGAACACTACTCCAATATGAAAATAAATTCAAAACAATAGAATGATAGTTCTATCAGCTTACAGAATAGTCATAAAAACAATAAGAATCTGGAGGGGATAAAAAGATACTTTGAAGGTAATAAGCTTGCAAAAGACGTATTTGTATAATGAACAAAAAAGAAACTTTAAAATGAAGACCAGATAGAGACACAGTTGAAAGTGCAATGTGAACTTCCACAGAAAAAAGAGCAACAAAACAATTAAATTCTGAAGAAGTAGTTCCTGGTGAAACAGTGAATGAAGTTGGGGTGCATAATAATATACAGGACAAAGTTTCACAAAGACTTCATAACCAATTTCTCACACGTGATTCTCTCTGGAGTGACTTAATTTGGTTAAGATATGAGTTAAAGAGTTTTACGTCCCAATAAAAACAAAAATGACTTTGGAGAGTTATGAGAGATAGAGAGAACTATGGTAATAGTTATTTTGTAAAGAATATCCCGTAAGGCATTATCAAATATTTAGTAAACATAACTTGTTGACTAATGCATATCTAGTTATAGGTTAAACATGTAAGTTCTTGCTCACTCTGCTAGTTACACAGGTTACAGGTAAAAGAAGTTTCTCCTCTCTAAAATTCATCAAGAATCAGCTAAGAAATAAGCTACACCTTTACAATAATATCCGTAGGAAAGAATGTTATTTCAACGAATCTTGATAATAATGTTATAATAGATAAGTTACCTGAGAAGAATAGTCTGGTCAGAAAATGAACTCATATTGCAAATCATCGTAAGGCACACTAGCTTTTATGATAATTCTCTCTTTTGAATTAGTCAGTCTTGTCTATAGTTTTAAAAGAACAATTATAAAAAACAATAAACAAGTAAAACTGATACTACCACTAGTTCTAATTTTGCTATTGATATGGCTACTGCTTCTTCCACTGCTAGATTAGATATCACATCCCAGAAGATGGGTGGGCTGAAAAAAAATTCCTAATTAGAGGCAGTTTTTTTTACTATTATCAAGAATATCAATGATGATAACAACATTATATTAATAGTATTTACATGATACAATAATAGTAATAATAATATTTCCGTGGCAGTATTAAAAATATTTTAACTAATATGACAAAATATATTCATTCAATACATGTAATCAAAATATTTTGAGTCATGTACTGTGTGTTTTTTTTTTTTCATACGAGTAGCAGAGGACGATGACATAATAGCTTTTCTATAAAGTGTAAATTATAATAGTCGGTTTATAGTTTTCCCATAAATTGATTGAACACGTGTCTTCAAAGTGCATGAAAAACTATATATTTTTAAAAAATCCTCCGGCGGCTTATACCATTCGCTGAACCCCAAGATGGATAAGTTTAATTCTCTTCCCAGGGTCGATTTTCAGATCCAGTCCGCCCCTCCTGGCACTTGAACAGTTACCTAAATGAAAGCCTATAGAATGAGGTTTGTTTCATCTCTCAATAGTACATGGGAAAATGATCAATAAATCTTTACATTAACTCTACTACCTAGAGATAAAGGATTCTAGTTGATTCATATATATATATATATATATATATATATATATATATATATATATATATATATATATATATATATATATATATATATATATATATATATATATACGTGTGTGTGTATGTGTGTGTGTGTTTGTGTTTGTCCGTTTTATGTAAATCCTTTATCATCACGTATCAAATTTCTGATTTTAGACTCAATCTTCGAACAATTATCCATATTAACATTATCACTGCCTGGCCCTCCGTGGTCTTAGCTTTGGTGGAGAGGGCTGCTTGTGTGCTGATCACAGGTAGTATGGTCTCTGTCTTTCACTGTCTCTACCTTTTCTATTCATATTAAGTAAAAAAGGCCAAGAAACATATAGAATATTATCATAGAGATAATAATGTTCCTGTCTTCGAACAAGGTATTTTTTTTAAATAAACAGATGTAATTTTCGAACTTGCATATCGTATTTTATTTCTGTGGCGAAAACATGCATATATTCTCGTTATTTCTTCGTTTTTGTGTGTGTGTGTATATATATATATATATATATATATATATATATATATATATATACATATATATATTTATATGTATATATATATATATATATATATATATATATATATATATATATATATATATATACATATATATATATATATATATATATATATATATATATATATATATATATATATATATATATATATATATATCCCAAATCTATAAACCTTTAAACTTATATATTCCAATGACCAATGAATATTATTTATAATGTTATTAATTGTATTGTTATTATTATTATTATTATTATTATTATTATTATTATTATTATTATTATTATTATTATTATTATAATTTATGTTATTATTTTTATTTTTCTGATGTAGTGGGCCCATTCATTCAGCGTTTTTCTCGGTGCAGCTAATCAAAGTTATGTGTCAGTAAGCATCTGGTTCTTTGGGTTTTGTAATTGGCTTCGTGTCTCGTTGGTTCCATGTTATTGATCCGAGTATTCCATTGTATTTTTCCATTGGCGTCTGCTGAATTCCATTCATTCAGTGTTTTTCTCGGTGCAGCTAATCAAAGCTATGGGTTAGTAAGCATTTGTTTCTTTGCGTTTTGCAATTACCTTCGTGTCTTGTTGGTTCCATGTTATTGATCGGAGTATTCCAATATATATCCTCTTGAATAGGTGCAAGTACACCGATTTTGGGGGACTTCCCATATTCCTTAGCTTCGTGTATAGGATTAGGCTGGCTCCAGAGGGAAGTGTTTCTTCTGCCTTTTGCGAGAGCTATGTTGAGCTCTTTCATGGTGTAGGAGTTGTCGGTGTCATCTGTTATGTTGCAGACTGCTTCAATAAAGTTTTTTTCCTGATATGCTGAAGTTTTCTTTCTATTTAAGGTATGCAGAGGAAGATTTATACTTTTGGATCAGTCAGCAAAGTTATTTTCTTCTGCTAATGGATGTGGGTGGGCGAGTCTGGGTGTACTGTTTTTTCAAGGTATCTTATTAAACTAGTCCCACATATTTTGCTAGAGATATGTTGTTGTTGATTTCATGACACCATTAGTACTATTTGTTTATTTTCACTCCTCGTTTTACTTGTAAGGAATGTTTAGTGATTTCAACGAGTAGCGACTGAAGTTCATCAGATGTCTTCCGAAGAGCTTTCTGGTTCAATTGATTTTTGCAATCATCTCCTTCATGCGGTGGTTGTAGTACCAGTCATCTGCATGCTTAGTTCCTGAATACTTTTTCTGAGACATAAGTATACTGGCAGCAGCATCGAGCTGTTTGTTAAAATCCAATGATGGGAAGGAGGGTTCTTTATGTATTCATGAGCCCATTCCGTCAGGGATTGCTCGAATCTTACCCAGTTTACAAAGTCAAGGTTCCTCCATTTTGGGTAATGATGAGTAGGGGGTTATTTCTCAAGTTCAAGGTCAATTTCTATTGCGTAATTATCACTTGTTAGCGCAGGATGCAGTCTCCAGTTAGCACCTCTTTGGTGGGTGCTTGAAAATAAGGGGAGGTCTAAACGACTATTGCTTAGATGGATCGCCTCTGACACATTGTTCTGCAATGTTAAATTTGGATATGCTTTTTGGAGGCCGGGGAGGTGTCATCCTGTCTGATTTGTTGCCAATATTGAGTTAAGGAACGGGAGATGGGTGTTAAAAATGCCTGTAATGATTATGTCATCATCAGAGGCGACAGCAGAGGGTCCTTCTGCATTGATGCTTTTGTTTGGAGATTTGTAGACCTTGTGGACTGTGAGGGATGTAGCTTGCAGAGACACCCTAACACTGAGTAATCTCTGTTTTTGTCCCTCAGTCGATGCTTTGTACTCTTTTTGAAAGGATTCTATTCCTGATGAGAACAGTTAATCCCCTCGTTGTTGGTGTTAGATATGTGGTATACACTTTGTATCCTCCAAAGGAGAAAGGTTCCTTCTCACTTAATAAGGTCTCTTGTAGCATAATAATGACAGGATATTGCACAGAGGTTTGGGATTGTAGGAAGGCGAACTTCGCTGTGAGTCAGCAGACGTTCCATTGGAACACTTTCACTTTGTTGTTGTTGGGAGTAACTTTTTTTGGGGTATATGTTTGCATTAGGATCTTTCATTGGAGGCACTATAAAGAGATTAGGGTTCGGAGCTCTTGGGCAGCGCTGTTGAAAATAAAATTATCTAAGGCTTGCTATGAGTATTTGATTTTATGTACATTCAAAAAGCTACTTAGTACATTTGATATTGCAGCAACAAAGGCACCCATGGGGATAGAAATAAGGTCTAGGTCACTCCAATTAGAGGGGGTGTGGGGTGATTGAAGGTTGGTGGAGGGGCAGGAGGAGCTTGGAGGGCTTCTAGCAGTTGACCTAGGTAGGCTGGGCTAATCTCTTAAGGAGTTAGTGGCGACAGGGATGGGAGTTATTGTTGAGGTGGATACTGAACGGATTTAATCATAAGGATTGTTAGGGATAGAGGTAGAGGTTGGTCTCGGTGAAGGTGAGGGAAGGGTGTTGTAAGGGAATCGTTGTGACTTTGGAGGAGGTTTAGATGAATAATTAGGTATAGGTTTTTGGATAGGACGTGGAGGAGAGGAGAGTTCAGGAATTGTATGTGGTGTAGGAGAAGGATTAGACTGAGGTGTGGTTGGTTGAGGTTTGGAGGGTTCAACGTGGCTGCAGATTGAAATGGCAGTCTGCTCCTTGAATGTCGGCGATGTGATGAAGCCTTATCTGACATTTTTTCTTGGTGAAGTCCTCGGCAGTTGGGGCAATTGACGACAGTGTTGTGTCCAGATTTAAATCTAGAGGTGTAGTGGTCGGTAGGGTGCTGTCTGCTGGTACAGACTGCACAGAAATCCAGGCCTGTGCAGCGGCTCCTGTGGTTCCCAGATTTCTGACACCTGAAGCAGGGCTTTGGGAAGTATACCTCCCTGTTAAAGGTTCCCCAGTAGCCAAAGGCGATCTGTGAATTTTGTAGTCCTTTGTAGACAGCCAACAGGTTGCGAGATTTTCTACAAGATTTCCTCCCGCATCTCTTTGCCGAAAGGATTGATGGGCGATTTAGCACTAGTTCAAAAGGTAGGTCGAGGTCATAGGTGATTATTATGGTCGTCATCCTCTTTGAGTGATTAAGCTACATAACGTTTTAATGCTACACAAGTAAGTCTGAGGTCTCCTTATCTTGTGCAGAGATGATGAGTAGTCTAAGGCGATTAAGTCTTATCGCCATCGTCAGTTGATGATGTTTGGCCTCCATTACATCAATGGAGGCATAGGAGGTCGTGTTGGGGCCAGGAGTAATTGTAAACCTTTTTGGGTGGGCAGAGATGCTGTTGGTGGTCTTTGGTAGAAGTTGTTGATGGGAAGGATGTTGTGATGTTTTGCTGTCCTCTTCTTCGTTGTTCTGGTCGATCTCTGTATTTTCTTCTATGTTCCCAGGTGTTTCCTGGATGTGTTCCATGGCTGGTTGGGTGGACATGGTAGGTTATTTTCTATGACTTCGTATGGTGAGGCATCTTGGCTTAATAATCCTTCCTTTCTCCAGTCGAGTTTGAGAGGAGTCGGAAAGGACGTAAGGGGATATGCCCCTGGATGCCATCGCAAACACGCGATGGTAGCTGGCAGCTGCTTGTCGAACTAGTAGTTGGGTGGGTCGTTGACGTGTCAATAACACTAATAAAAATGTGTGCTTCTAGTGTGGTTAAAACTCGCTAATTTGAAATTCACTAAACACTGGTTGTGGACGGTTGAAAACGTCCTTTGTCTCTCAATGTCAAAGAGAGAGTGAAAGACATGGCAACGCAAGTGCTTTTACGATAATATTTTAACATCACCTATCTTATAAAAAAATATCAATGATTTTGAAAGGAGAGTAAAGAAATTTAAAATTCATAATTATATATGAATAAAACAAATGATTAATTATATTTTTTTCTGTCGTTATTCTAAAATGATACTGGATAGGGATATCTATCTCCCTATCTATCTATCTATCTATATATTTATCTATCTATCTATCTATATATATATATATATATATATATATATATCTAAATATATATATATATATATATATATATATATATATATATATATATATATATATATATATATATATATATATATATATATATATATATATATATATTTATATATATAATATGGATAACGTAGAGAAATAATCAGGTGAAACTTACAATAAATGATCTTATTGATACTGACTATTATTAAAGTTTCTACCATCAATTATGGACGGCAAATAAATTTTTGAACACATAAAAAACTAATAGATAGGTAATTTAGCTATTTTACTATCTATTTTATATCTCTCTATGATGAATTATCATGTGCCATTGCAAACTATAGAAAATAAACATACTCTTTCTTTTGATATTTTCCCACTTGAAGAAATCCAAAATACCTTTTGGAATTATATTAATGTAGTAAATACGCAAAATAAAGGATTACAAAATATGACGATTACACTCCCAAAATTATGCATGAGTTTTTCACATCATGGTTAACTTCCATACATAATGTACCTGCTTTACTCGTGGCCAGATGTAAGTATGAATGAAAAATTTTTAAATGTTGAACATGAACAAATTTCATATAAATTTCATGCTTTTCGTTTTATCATAAGTTGAACAGAATTTTGATAATGGTTCTAAAATTTGTTCTACACCCCCTTTCCTGCCTAATATATTTTAATTACTTGATATTCCATGGCCCATATGGATTAATGTAGCCTGAATAGGGGGAATTTTACAATAAAATTTCAATTTTTTTTTTCAATATTTACCTCTTTTACTATCAGTTCTAATACCTTACCCATTATTAAAAATACCGCATTATAACTCGAATTTTCTCTTAAAGAAATTAGAATTATTTATTAATTGGAACATATTTATATAAACAGCAAATAACGATGTCCACAGTGATTAGTAAAAAACGTAATAAAGATAATTGTAATGAAATGACTTTATCTGTGTTACTGTTCCCTGACCAATGCGTTATTGACGTTATGAATGAGATTAACAATAATATATCATATATTTCAGATTCACATACAGCTGCCACTAAAAAAACTACACCAAGGAATTATAATATTTGCTTAAATTCTACTATTATTAATAATACTTACTATTGCTTATAGAATTCGTAAACAGAAAACATTATTATATTATTATTTTGTTAAACGCATAGAGAATTCTGAAACAGTAAATGGTGATTTTATGTGAAAGGGCATTTTTTGTAATAACTGACCGACCCAGTGAAACCTCGTAATTGTCATGAAAATTATTACTTATTTCGCCCAAATTTTATCTGTTTATGGAAATGACTATGATAATATTTATGTGGATACTAACCAATGTCAGGCTGAATATACTATATTTGCCATTTGAATTGGACTTGACTTGGGGAAAACATCGAACAATAAC
>NC_090753.1:8277256-8282256 GCF_036898095.1 Palaemon carinicauda
TCAACATCAAAAGGTCACGAGCCAAAGATTCTGTCTCGTAAGTCTTATTTAGCAAGTCATCAGATAGCATCTCTGCAACTTTTAGTGTCGATCCAAGAGACCTCTCTGTAGTCAAATGAAAATGTCTTCTATGCAACTCATCTAATGAGACAGCAAACCTTGAAATGGCACTTTTTAAGCTAGTAACATCATTCTCTGGAAGAAAAATTGCTTGCATATGCACTTCCACAACTACGTTGCTTGATGTAATAAAAACGTCTTCTTGTCTTTCAACTATAGTGCCATATCTAAAATCTATACTTTTAGTTTTAGAGCTCATCCCACACGAGAAAAATGTATGAGCGAACAATATCACTCCCAACAACAAAAAATTCATCTTGGAAACCTGTAACGAGAAAAATATATGTTATTACTCCTGTATTAAGAAGAAAACTTTTAACATACAAATAAAAATCTTTCCCTCTCTTCTTTCCCTCTCTTTTTTTTTTTTTTTTTTTTTTTAATTTCTTATGTGAGCCAATGGTACTATTCTCTCATCCGTGGGTTGGGATACGTTTTGAACTCTAAACCTATTGGCTGTTAATGTTTCCAAAATGTTAAATGGGCCTTCAAACTTAGGTGTTAGTTTATAATTGAGTCCTTTACGTACATTTACCTGTATGTATACATTATCACCCACGGTATATGTTTTTACTTGGCTTCGCTATTTTATCATGGTTCCTTTTCATTATGATATGTGATTCTTCTAAATTCTTTCAAAGGATATCATATCGAGTTTTGCTTGCATTTATACACTCTTTTAAAGGATTTGATAGATTAGTTGTAGGCGTTAATACATGGAAAGGCATTCTAACTGGGGTACCATACAATGCTTCATGCGGTGACATTTTAATTGATATGTGATATGAATGATTCAGAGTACTCAGTACCGCAGGTATTGCAATATCCCAGTTGGGGTCTGATCCCCCTAATGTTACTCTTAATATATTTGAAACCTTCCTATTTGCTCTTTCCACTAGCCCATTCGACTCTGGGTGATATATCATGATATTTATTTTCTTTATGCTAAGGAATTCACACATTGAGGTAAGAAAGTGATTATTAAATTCTCCACCCGAGTCTGAAATTATCATGTGTGGAATTCCATGTTTACAAATGTAACACTCGTAAAACTTCCTAGCGCATTCAATCGCAGTTTTAGTTTTAAGCGCTATTAGTTCTGTATATCGAGTTAAAGCATCTACAATTACTAAGAGGTGCTTATTTCCTCTGTCTGACTCGTAAAATCCTGTTAACAAATCTAAATGTATTCTTTAAAAGGGTTGATTGGGCACGGGATAAGCCCCTAGGCATCGTATGCCAATAAAACAATGATTTGGCTTTCTGTGACATTAATGAGAACCCCGGGTGTCAATGTAAGGGATTTGCATGCAACCAATTCAGGACAGTGGAAATAAGTGAGATTGGTACTACTACCTGGTCGTTAGTTACATGTGGTGTATTGCGGGTGTTCCTTGTCACGGTCCTACAGAATATTATCTTTGATTATATAATTCTGCTGATTATACTTTATATATCCCTTTTCCGTAATGATATTTGCTTTTCCAGGTAAATACCCGATTCACGCGCCAAAGTCTTGAATGATCAAATGCCACCGAGTTCTTTTAGGGCTGTGGTTGAAGCCTTTAAAGAACTCGGTTAGTTGTTTATGGTCAGTAAGAACCTTAACGGGATAACCGTATATTATGAACCTAAAATGCACTAGTGAATTAACAATAGCTAGCCCTTCCTTGTATATTACTGCATACTTACTTTCGGAAGTTCTCAGTTTTCGAGAATAAAAAGCTATCGGAAAAAATTGTTTATCATATTGCTGAAGCAATACCCCTCCTACTCCGAAGTCTGAGGCGTCTGTTGAAATGAAGAATTCCTTACCGAAGTCAGGAAATTTTAAGATAGGAGAACTACACAGTTAATTTTTCAATGTATTAAATGCCTGTTGATGGTGCTCAGACCATATGAAATCTAAACCCTTCTTCGTAAGATCAGTTAAAGGAGCGGCTATTATTGAATAGTTGCGTATAAAACGCCTGTAATATCCACTACAACCCAGAAATTGCTGTATTCCCTTGACATTAGTAGGTATGGGGAAATTACGTATAGCCGACACCTTATCATGGAATGCTTTAAGACCTTGGCTTGACACCATGAAACCCAAATATATTAATTCTGTTTTTAAAAATTCACACTTACTAATCTTTACCCTTAAGTTATGTTGTCTTAATCTCTGTAGTACTAGTTCTAACTTACGTAGATGTTCTTCTAAGGTGTTGGAAAAGATTACAAGATCGTCCATATAGGCATGCAATATATCCCCTAACAAGTCTCCAAACAGTATGTTAATCATTCTTGTAAATGTTATGGGAGCACAACGTAAACCAAAAGGCATCAGTGAAAATTCATAATGTCCCCTGGCTGTGCTGAATACTGTGTATGGGATACTATCTTCTTCTAATGATATCTGGTGAAAGCCTTTAAGTAAGTCCAAACTGGTAAAATATTTATTCTGACCTAACAAAGACAAAATATCGTCAGTACATGGCACTGGGAATCGATCAGGGATCGTCTCCTCGTTTAGACGACGGAAGTCTACGCAGATACGCCATGTTCGATCTTTTTTCGGTACAACTATTAATGGAAAATTATAAGGGCTGTTTGATTTCCTAATGACTCCTTCTTCTTGCATTTTACCTACTTCATCATTTATTTCATTCTGGAATTTCATAGGGAGTCTGTACGAGGGTACATAGATAATTTTCTGCTTATCCTTTAACCTTATTTGATGCTCGATCACATCTGTTTTTCCTAAGGATCCATCCGTAGTGGAAAAAACATCATGATATTTAGTTAAAACTCCAAAAATATTCTGCTGAATTTCTTCGTCTTGAATGTCTTAATTGATTTTATTTTTAATAGATTGCAAAAGGGATTGATCCGCAACTGATTGACCGTGATTGATTTCAGCAACGGTAAGAATACGATGTTTATAAACTTCTACATCCAAGATATGTTGATTTTTGTGAATTACTAAAGTGTTATTTAAATGATTATAGACTTCAATATCACATTGTTGATGTGAGCCTACTGTATAAATAGCTTGTGTGACAGACAATCCGTTAGATTTCAAAGTGTCGGAAAGGATTATTATTTCAGATCCCGGTAATGTTTTCTTTATTTGCACTATTAAATTCGAAGGTACGTTTGGCTCAATAGATTGCGTGCAGGATGATATTACGGGTGAACGAGAATTCTGCTGGGTCGCGTATATTATTTCTTTATTAGTGAGACAAGTTATTGGTTCTTCAACGTACGTTACGGTTACACTTGTCGTCTCCTTTTTATCCAAAACTGATTTTAAGGTATTAGAATACTTATAGAATTTTCCTTTGATATACACGTTGTCTTGGCAGGTGCTAAGATAATGTTTTGATTTCCCATAGATGGGTATCCTATAATTACAGCTGGATACATATCAATGTTTTGTACAACAACAAATGCATTGGCAAACGTGCATTTACCAACTTTGAATTGAACATGAGTTATGCCTATGACATTTAATTTATTATTTCCTATACCCGAGAGTCTCACTCCGGATTTTTCTATCGGAAAGTTCGAAAACAACAAATGATGTGTCTTCAAATCCATGATATTACGTGGACTACCAGAGTAAAAAAATAACGTAAAGGAGTTGTGTTCTAAATTTTTAGCATATAATGTTGGTCGTAACTCATTTTGGCTTATTATTGTATGAATTCGTTGCAAATATACGGGAGCATGCACTGTTTTACTTAATTCGGCCGTGTGTTTCATAGGAAAATCTATTGCCTCACAATGATCTGATAAAACATTAAATTGATTATTCAATACTATTGATGTTGACATGAATGACCTTGACCCAACATCACTCTCTTCCCCACTGGAGTTAATTATGTGGTATTTGCTTTGCTCTGCACATTCTGAAAATTAGTCTGACCTTGCGAGGTCTGGTTTGACGAACCAGGCTCAGCGTTATTCAAAGAAGTGTTTGATTGTTTCGGATTCTGAACTACATTGATGTTTGGCTGTTTCTTCTTGTTGTTAAAATGAGGATTTTTCTTTTTATTTCCATATGGAACTGACTGTGGAATTGACTGTGTATTTTTAGGATTCTGTTGTGTCTTACGCGAGTAGCACTGACTATATGAATGAGTCGAACTATAATGTATCGAACAGAATTTCGTTCTGCAGTCCGCGATCAAGATAACTTGACGTTTGCAATTATAACACGTCATTCCCGCAACTTGACTATTATTAACTACATTTACTTGTTGTGGCTTTGTTTCATTCTTTGCAAAAACTTGAGTTAACACGGGATCAAGGTCAGGACACTTTGACGTGTGTTTCTTTATCTGTTTATATACATCAAATTCCGTACTTGCAGGCGTTAACTTTTTATCGAAACACCGCACTAAAGCTTCAGGCAACATAAGTGTCATGCAAGTTAAATACATTAATCGTGAAAAATCTTTCACAGAGATGGTATCTCTAGTAACCCAAGTGGAATTACCTAAAATATCTTGATATTCATTAAGCCTATCAGCTATGAGAGCTGCTCTCTCAATAACATTAAGCCGATTCATAGTGGCTTGATTAAGTGTATTTCTTAACGTTAATACTACATACAAGGCTTCTTCACCCCCATAGACCGCGCGTAACCTAACTGAAATCATCCCAGGTAACTGCTTCTTGAAATGAAACACCTCTTAAATACGCACTCGCATCTCTTTTAGAAAAATCTATAATACTTTTAGCTTCTTTTAATTGTACGAAAGGGTCTACGATTTGTTTGGCATTTAAATGGGCATTGACGGATGAAATCCATGACTCCACATTTTGAGGCAAGAACCCATTAACCCGACCCTGAAAAGGAAGGATTGCAGACCTGGCATTTACAAGCATCA
>NC_090753.1:8297256-8299756 GCF_036898095.1 Palaemon carinicauda
TTTTATGTGGATTAGAGAAATAGAATATGGCTTCATTCTAAATCATACCTTTTTTAAGAATAACATAATTTTTTACCTGTAAAGAGATATAAAACTGGAAAAGTTGGACGGGAGATCGAGACCTTTCTTATCTCGATAGTTTCTTGTAGTATTTGCAACACCACAATCCTTGTGAGCTTATGGTGATGGACCGGAGGCTAAGTGGCAGCCTATAGGTATACATGCTGATCATCAGTAGCGATACCCTGGCCCTCCCTGGGGGCTGGTCCTATGCATTTTCGATGTATATGAAAGCTTAAATATGTTTTTTTTTTTTTTTTATTTAGACATAATTCTATTCAATACATGCACGTACACTCAAACTCACACACATGGAGTAGGTTGGCAGTTTATTATAACAGTCATACTTTATTCATTAAAAGGCACAATACTACAAAGAATTTTGAATTTTTTATTCCAGCTTTGCCCAAGTTGTGAGGTGACCTTCTTAATCGGGCAGTTGAACCTATAGAATTTTAGAGAATAAAACTTGCAGCTAAGGTTCTTATGTTGAGGAGGCTGACATAAGTCTCTTCATATATTCTATATAACAGATCTAGTTCAACATTATTACCGATCTTAGAATATTTTATTTTAATTATTCATCAATTTTCACGTAGTTAATTCATTTCCCTATTTCCTTTCCTTACGGAGCTATTTTTCCTTGTTGGAACACTTTTGCATAACTATAACATCCTGCTTTTCCCACCAAGGCTGTGAAGTGCTTATCTAATAATAATAATAATAATAATAATAATAATAATAATAATAATAATAATAATAATAATAATAATAATAATAGTAATAATAATAATAATAATAATAATAATAATAATAATAATAATGGGCTACGGAATAAATTTCAGTCTTGTTAATCTCAAATATAAGTTTCTTACCAATGACATTTAAAATGCTAATTAAGAATAATTTTGAAACGAGTACGAGTGGCTGGTGCCCTGGCCTGGAATAGAATTAGAGGCTTATAAATAAAAGAACATATGAGCTTTGGATTCGGTTTGAAACTTAAATTATCGTCTTTTTATGCATTCATGAGTTGAATTTTACTGCATATTAACACTCACTCACACACACACACACGCGCAAACACACACATTCACTCACACACACGAACAAACACAAACACAATTAGACGAAAATTCAGGAAACATTAAAGAAAGTAAGAAGCATCATATTGAAGAGAAGACTTGGAACAGGGAGCCCATTCATATCTCTCTGAGTTATTTGAAAAGAGAGGAAAAAAATGAACGTTAGAAAGAATATCTGAAAGAGTGGATAAGCTTGTATACACAGTGACTAAACCACTTGGCCACTATGTATGTATGTATGTCACTATGTATGTATTATTTCATGTTTGTGTTATGTATGAGTATGTTTGCATGCGAGTGTGTGGCTATGTTTCTCAATGTGTCAGGTTAGAAAAAATAACAAACGAAGTATTATTCCTTTAATCAGTTCATTTAACAATTATTATTTTACCTCAAATGGATATAGTTTCAAAGGTCATTAATATGGGAATTAATTACCAGTCTATTTTCATCAAAGTCTCCTCTTTTATTAATTTCATCCAAGTAATAATGTCTTGAAATATTTTGCCTTTTAATGTCATTTTTTTTTTAGACTATTCATCTTTGTCCTCAAGGCGTTAATTTTATATAACATCCGTAGCCTTGATTCTACAATAATGAATCCGTTTACTAATTCCATAACTGATGAATTACGGCATTTATTGTTATTGTTGTATATTATATGATTTCACGATGTACATGAAGCATCGCAATATGCTTGGTGATGTCTTACGTTCCATAAATCTATGCCACATTCACATGAAGAACGAATAACAAATTGACAAATATTTCATTTATAACGGTTAGGAACATTATTTATTTCCCAAAAGACTTTATTAGCTTCATGGAGAAATATTTCAGAAAGACTTGGCAGAGTGGCTGGCCAACCCTGCATTTAGTGGCTTTCTCACAAGATTCATCGACGCCAATAAACTAAAAGCGAAGCCTCGGCATCCCTAAATTAAGGTGATATATTTATAGTGCAATGCAAACAACACAAGGACTTTTCATTCGGGTGAAGTAGGTTGGATGTCTCTTGGCTGCTCTTAATGTGTCTCTGGCTACGTGTTATGGGAAAGGATCATGCTAGGAAGGATATATTTACTTATGTGGTTATTTCATTGTTAAGTCAGTTTATTATTTTTTCTCTATTTTAATTTTAATGGAAGCAGAAATTGAATTTTCAGGGTTTATACTTGCATTGGGAGGCGGGGGCGGGCCGTGTCAGAGATTGTCTTTGGTTCATCTTTTATTCTTTTTCTCAAATATACGAAACAGTTATGTCCTATTAACTTTAGTCGGTTAATTTTTTCCTTAAATAATTTCAAATTTATGTCAATTGATTCTTGTAGATTTTCATATATGAACACAGGAGT
>NC_090753.1:8314756-8317256 GCF_036898095.1 Palaemon carinicauda
TGCAAATTGGCCAGATTTATAGTAGACTTGTCATCGACAAGTTGGAAACATACTTCTTGGCTATTTCTCTTTAGAATTAACCTTCTGTCCTTACAATCAAAAACTATTCCATAATGTTGCATTATTTCAAAGGAAATTAAAGCTGGAGCGGGGAATGCTACTTCTTTGGAAACTAAAAATGACATTTAACACCTCTTCTCTAACAATTCAATGTTTAAATCTATTGTTTCTACATTGTTAATCTGATTGCAAGTTATCCCCCTATCTAACGTGACCTCACCCCTAATAGCAGAAATATGAATATTTGAATAATCTGTCATTGATTTGAGTCCAATAATGTTAACAGTACTGCCTGAATCTAACAAACTAAGACATTCTTTACCTTCTCTCTTGACATTTATTGTGGGTAGTACTTGCTGTTGCAAGGAGAAATATGTTTCTGGCAACGTGGATGAACCTCCGCTACCTTTGTGACCTCCCAATTGACAATACTTACAATACCTATTCTTTGGTCTAGCTCCCTTATGATGATAATTTCCCCTATACTTATGTATCATTATAATTTTCCTTGCTTTGTTCATTTTTTCTATGTGTACAGTATTTGTCTTATAGCGGGGCTTGCTATTCTCATAGTATCTATTGTCATTCTCATTTTTGCTAAACTCTTTATTCTTATCTTCCATGTCACTATTATACTTCTTCTGATTTTTAATCGCCGGAAAGGTTACCTTTTTAATATGAGTGTCCCTTTTCTGAATTTCCTCTTGAATTTTATTCAAAGTTCTCGGGATTTGCTAGCTAAGATCTAACAATATTTCATTAAAGGCCTTCCTTTCTTTTCCAGCAAAGGCTTTATACATAGTTCAGTATGCCATATAACGGAAAATCTCATCTAAATCTACTAGTTTGTTATTATCATCTTGAAATTGAGTTTTATCTCCTACAACGATCTTGTGTATTGACATGATATCTTCCCTAACTACTCCTAAATTATTCTGAACCTGGGTATACGAACCGGCATGGAGTCACCTTCGAATTTAGCTGACATAAATCTATAAGTTTAATAAATGATCGGTCCCTTTAGCCAATAACCCCAATAATCTACATCCCTCCTTATACCCAATGAAAGTGAATAAATTTTCAAATGCCTTATCATTTAATGTAGTGTGAGCATCTCTCAAATCTACATTCACCAACAACATTACCTGCTTAATATTTGCTACTTCATCAGTTATTCTAAAGCTAGCGATCTTACTCCTTGTATCAGCTAACCACTTGTCCACATTATACTTCTCGTACCTTTGTTTATCTGGGCTATCCCTACGCACATTTCTGGAAAAGTGTGTTATATGTGATTATTCTTGCTGATTCATATCGGCGATATTTTTCAAGGGGAGGTCGTACTTTGTCCTACATTAGCACCTCTGTGTCTAATTCGTGATTGTCTATCTGCAGTTAATCTGAATTCGTAATGATTTTGGGTTTGCCTATCAAAAATATTATCAAGACTAATATCACTAATAGGAAAAAATAAAACAACAAAATTTTACTCTTACGAGAGATAAGTATCCTATCTTCCTACTCTGTTGAGAAACGTAATAAATCATACAATTAAAATAATAGAGTGAATTAAACAGAAACACGTAGGCTAGTCACATACTCATTTGTTCTCACTTCCTTTCGTTAATCCTGAAATTTTATTGAGGTTTTACTCTGTAACGTCTTCATCTGGTATCTGAAATAAGGCCAGCATCAATTTAAGCACTGTTATTACAACACGACAAGGTATCCCAAACATATGCCACCAATTTATATGATGGCTCCAAAAATATCTAACGGAAGTGTAGCTTCACATTTAATCTTATTTACTGGAATAACTCTTATTTACTTGAAACCTTTCAATCAATTCATTCCAAATGCTTAAATTCCTTTTACTTTATAAAATCTATTTAGTCTCAGGAGATTAATGTTAAGGTGGGTGATGGATACACATGACCCCCTTTTTTTTTTACTTTACTTAGGACTTGGTTTAAATTATTTAACGCTAGTAAGTACAAAATAATACATGAAACTGTGGTTTAAAATCCTTTGGAGATTTTGATCAGATGTCTTGAATCAGGCAAACAAACTTATGCTTCATCACAAATAATGGGCCTATTCCAACAATGTTAGGCCTTTTGGCTGAGAGTAAGACCCAACCAGGTTTATCTAGGGACTTCACGATGTTTCCAATAGAACAGCGGGACAGCTTGATGAATCATCCTTGTGAACTGCTCTCACCATCCTTTGAGAGAGAG
This sequence comes from Palaemon carinicauda, assembly GCF_036898095.1. Lineage (NCBI taxonomy): Eukaryota > Metazoa > Arthropoda > Malacostraca > Decapoda > Palaemonidae > Palaemon > Palaemon carinicauda. The sequence goes on from NC_090753.1 coordinate 8,317,054, forward strand.
AGAGAGAGAGAGAGAGAGAGAGAGAGAGAGAGAGAGCTCAATGGTGTTCGTTGTGTTCAGGGAGAAGTGTTTCCATTTACTCTGCTGCTAATCAGTCCAAATGAACTTCATTCTGTCCATGGTATGGAATGCGGCAAACAGATATACAGCAGAGTCCGTAGTCCACCCCATCAGACGACAGGTTTCAAAGTAGGTCTAAGAGC
>NC_090753.1:8324756-8327256 GCF_036898095.1 Palaemon carinicauda
ATGAATCCCTTTTGCAATCTATTAAAAATAATATCAATAAAGACATTCAAGACGAAGAAATTCAGCAGAAAATTTTTGGACTTTTAACTGAATATCATGATGTTTTTTCCACTACGGATAGATCCTTAGGAAAAACAGATGTGATCAGCATCAAATAAGATTAAAGGACAAGCAGAAAATTATCTATGTACCCACGTACAGACTCCCTATGAAATTCCATAATGAAATAAATGATGAAGTATGTAAAATGCTAGAAAAAGGAGTCATTAGGAAATCGAACAGCCCTTATAATTTTCCATTAATAGTTGTACCGAAAAAAGATCGAACATGGCGTATCTGAGTAGACTTCCGTCGCCTAAACGAGGAGACGATCCCTGATCGATTCCCAGTGCCATGTACTGACGATATTCTATCTTTGTTAGGTCAGAATAAATATTTTACCATTTTGGACTTACTTAATTGCTTTCACCAGACATCATTAGAAGAAAATAGTATCCTATACACAGCCTTCAGCACAACCAGGGGACATTATGAATTTTTACGGATGCCTTTTGGTTTACGTTGTGCTCACATAACATTCACTAGAATGATTAACATAGTGTTTGCAGACTTGCTAGGGGATATATTGCATGCCTATATGGACGACCTTTTAATCTTTTCCAACACCTTAGAAGAACATCTACGTAAATTAGAACTAGTACTACAAAGACTAACACAACATAACTTAAGGGTAAAGATTAGTAGGTGTGAATGTTTCAAAACAGAATTAGTCTATTTGGGTTTTACGGTGTCAAACCAAGGTCTTAAAGTAGTCCATGATACCTACTAATGTCAAGGGAATACAGCAATTTCTGGGTTGTAGTGGATATTACAGGCGTTTTATACGCAATTATTCAATAATAGCCGCTCCCTTAACTGATCTGACGAAGAAGGGCGTAGATTTCATATGGTCTGAGCAGCATCAACAGGCGTTTAATACCTTGAAAGATGAACTGTGTAGTTTTCCTATCTTAAAATTTCCTGACTTCGGTAAGGAATTCTTCATTGCAACAGACGCCTCAGACTTAGGAGTAGGTGGGGTATTGCTTCAGCAATATGAAGAAAAAATTTCCCGATAGCTTTTTATTCTCGAAAACTGAGAACTTCCGAAAGTAAGTATGCAGTAATAGACAAGGAAGGGCTAGCTATTGTTAATTCACTAGTGCATTTTAAGTTCATAATATAAGGTTATCCCGTTAAGGTTCTTACTGATCATAAACCACTAACTGACTTCTTTAAAGGCTTCAGCCACAGCCCCAAACGAACTCGGTGGCATTTGATCATTCAAGACTTTGGCGCGAGAATCGGGTATTTACCTGGGAAAGCAAATATCATTGCTGATGCATTATCACGCAACCCCGTGTCATCTTGTACGGAACCTTTAGTTGAATTAATAGATATATCAACATCCATGCCTATTGTTAAAACGATATCTGAACAAGAAGATTTGGGCTGGAGTGCTGAATTATTACAGACTGAGCAAAGAAAAGATTAGAAAGAGACGTAAGAGAAGTGTGAGAACTGACATAGTCATATTCTAAGCAGGATGCAATTGCCAAACTTAGTCATATTCTAAGCAGGATGCGATTGCCAAACTTCAGCAATGTAACATTTTTCATGAAGAGTAAACACAACCAAGTCCCGTGAGAAAGAAGTTGTCTGTGAGAACGGAACAAGTATCTTCCGGTATAAATGTTGTGTTTACTATAAATGCATAAATGCTGAGATAACTGAGGAGACTATAGTATGAAATTGGATATTTGTATCAGTTCACTTTACGATGTCATACAGAATGGTCATCCGACCAAACCAGCTATACTCCTGTGATGGAGATGTTAACACTGTTCTTAAAGAAGAAACTATCTTAAAGTTAACTTACTTAGACTTTACTTGAAGATGTAACATACCAACTCTAATATATAACACATGTTATATGACATTTGAAGAGAACCCAAATGTGTGTTAACAACAGTAGCACACCAATATATATATTCCTCATATTGACATATTGACTATTGTTTGCGGGAGGTAGAGACTAAATATGCAATGGAAACACAAATATTTTTAATAGTGAATGCAGGATGCTTGAATATTTTTTCAGAAGAATAAATAATCTCCGTTGCAAAGTGAGCTAATCTGTATGCACCCTTATGTACTCTGCTCATCGTGGAATTTTCTGATAATCCTGTAACTTATTTTAATGAAAAAATTGGCAAGATCAGCTTTCTGAGATTTTCCATTATTTGCATGATCGAAAGATTCACTATTTAAGAGAGAGAGAGAGAGAGAGAGAGAGAGAGAGAGAGAGAGAGAGAGAGAGAGAGATAATTAACTTTAACTGTGAATTTTTCCCAATGAGGTGTTAGTTTATGGTGATAACGATATTTGGTTTCAATCCAAAAAGGATATTTTCCCAATACTACCTTCATCATCTCAGGGAAAAGACAAACAAGAAAATTGA
>NC_090753.1:8337097-8347097 GCF_036898095.1 Palaemon carinicauda
TATGTTGTTGGGGGAGTGCTCAAGCCCGAACTGTCTTCTGTCTGAGCACCCACCTCCGACATCAACACTTTCGTCATCACTCGGGCAAACAAAATACAATCATTAACAAAATAGTTTAAAACAAGGTAATTGAGCAGGGAGTAGGCGAGAAACTATCAACAACACACCACTTTAAAACTACTTTAAGCTATAATGGAAACCACTTAAAACTAGAACAAGGTTGACGTAAATAACTCAGAAAATTCACTTTAATAAAAAATTTAATTTATTCTAATACCTTCCTCCGCCAAAATAAAGAATTTTTTTTTTTCTTGAATTACCAAAAAATACACAACCAGAAAAACAGGAACAAAAAACAATAATACAAAGGTTACTAGTTAAAATTAAAACTAGGATTAAACAGCCAAGAACACATAGTATAAATAAATTAAGGTTTACCCAACCCAACAAGTACAATGGCTATCCTCACCGAAACTTCACCTAACAAATCAATGACAAATTAGGGTAATACATACAAAACTCGCCAAAAATCAAGGAAGGACATTACATAAATACACCAAATATACCAAAAGCAGTTTTAGTCCTAACTCACTAGAGACACGAGCAGGGCAGCGTACAAGGGAGGATAAGGCAAACCTAACCGCTTTGAGAGAGGACAGTCAGTAATTTTATTTTCAGATCCTTAATGTGCTTAATTACCAATTTAAATTCCTGTCAGTAACAGAGCCGAACGCAAAAATCCTCTGGGTTGGCCCCTTTCATCTGCTCTATAAACACCAGAGGATTATGATCAGTCAAATTTCTACAGGAAAAGAAAAATTAGTAACATAAGGCTTAAAATGTAATAGGGTACGGACCAGAGCTAAAGCCTCCTTTTCAATGGTTGAATACCGTCTTTCAGCTGACAATAATTTTCGGCCAAAATAAGATATGGGGTTTACCTCTCCTTCATTATCCCTTTGAAAAAGAATATAAACATTAGAATGGATTTAAGCTTATTAAAAGCTTCCTCACACTGATCAGACCAATAATATTTCTTTCCCCTTCTCTAAGAGCTTTAGTAAGAGGTTGAGCAAGGGTCTGAGAAATTCCGCACAAAGCGGCGATAATACCCTGTCATTCCTAGAACTCTTCTCACCTCTCTAACATTACGCGGCCTTTTCAAATTATGATAGCCTTAAGGTTAGCTTGCTTCGGGGCTACTTGACTTAACCCAACCTCGTGACCTAAATGACAAACCTTGGCCTTTCCAAATTCACATTTAGCTAAATTAATAACCAACCCAGCCGACCTAAGGGCCTCAAACACCTTACGCAACCGCACCATATGCGTATTCCAGTCGTTACTGTATACTACTAAATCATCAATATAAATTTTGGTTCCCTTCAAACCACAAATGACCCTATTCATAAGCCGCTGAAAAGTACACGCGGCATTCTTCATCCCAAAGGGCATAACCTTACATTCATACAGCCCAAAAGGAGTTACAAATGTCGAAATTTCGCGGGCTCGATCAGATAAGGGAACCTGCCAATAACCCTTCAATAAATCTAGTTTGGTAATAAATTTGGCAGAACCTATCTGGTCGAGACAGTCATCAATACGCCAGCAAAGGAAAGGAGTCATTTTTGGGTGTGGGCATTAACCTTTCGATAGTCCACACACATACTGAACTTCCTGCCAGCTTTTCCCACAAGAACAACAGGGGAACTCCAAGGACTAACGGTAGTGCTGAATGAGGTCATGTTTCTAATATATATTTTATTTTCCTTCTCAACTAAATCCCTCTTTACCGGATTTAATCGGTAAGGACTTTGTTTAACAGGAGAAGCCCTACCTACATCTACATCATGACAAAGAAAACTAGTTTTACCAGGAGAGTCTCGGAATAAATCTGAAAAAAGAACATATTAAATTGGACATATTCTTTCTTTGATGAGGATCTACATGCTTTAAACCTTCCTATGCCATTCTTAAATTCTGAATATTACTAAACAGTGCATCGGAGGAAACCTAATTCAATAAATCCTCCGAATCCTGAGGAGGCATTTCTACAGCTACAACTACTGGCTAGGGTACATCTTTTGAGGGAACATCCGTCTTACCATGATAGGCTTTCAACCTGTTTATGTGGAATATCCTACACTTTCTCCTTGAACCGGGATCTTCAATTTCATAGTTCACCCCAGACAACTTCCTCAAAACTTTCCATGGACCCTTATATCTAGGTTCAAGAGAATTATAAGGGTCAATACTCAAAAACAACACCCTATCCCCCTGTTCAAACGAACGGGCTTTAGAATTTCTGTCATAATTAGTTTTAATTTTATTTTGCGCAGAACCTAAATTATCACGCGCAAATTTCCAGGCGCTAACCATACGTTTTCTCAAATCATCCATATATTCTTCTACTTTTATATCACCCCCTTCGATTGGCCCCAAATACTACACAAAAAATTATCCAAAGGGCCACGGACTTTGTGCCCAAAACATAGTTCGAAGGGAGCTACACCGGTGGAGGCATTGGGGATGATTTCTAATTGCAAAAAGTGCGAGCCGAAGTTCTTTGTCCCACTCACTGCCATGTTCATAATAATTTTTCTTTAAAATAGATTTAAAAGTTTGGTGAGACCTCTCCACCATACCCTGACTCTCCGGATGGTACGGAACTCTTGTAATATGTTGAATGGCCAGTTCAGCACATTTACCTCTAAACATTTCACTCGTGAAATTCGTACCACAATGAGTTTGAATAACACGAGGTAGACCTAGTCGTTTGATCAATATTGGACTCAAGAAGAGGTAAGTCATGGGTATTTGACACTTGACCAATGATGGTAAAATCTTTGTTTTCAATATTTGTTTGCACATTCCAGCATGAATACGAATATTAGAATGTTCAGGGTTGGATATTCTGCAACCAGTTCGATAGCTAACACCTCTATGGAATCAATTCTGACCTTTAACAACCTCTTGGTAGATCCTACGTAGGTCCCAGAGTTACACTTTGGGCAATTATATTATATACCACACCAGAGGACATATAAGGACTCAATCGATCTTTGAAGTGGAAAAGCGAGCCACTAGTGAGAGGGTTCTTAGGGATGAGTTTAACTTCCACAGCTGGGAAGTGTTGTTGGATAATTTCAGTAAACTTTTTCTTAAGGAAATCCTCATGAAGAAAAGGAAAACTCGCATAAAATTTTAGTTTAGGAACTTTAAGTGTTTTTGGAGTCTGAGCCAACTTGTCATTCAATAATCTATTAAGAAGTTTAAAAAATATTTTGGTGGGGAAACAGTTTTTCTTAAAATATTCACATAGATAAATAATTTCAATATGGAAAGATTCCCAACTAGAGGTTAAAAGGAATGCCCTGTAGAGAAGAGTAAAAATAGAATTAGTTTTAAAATTATAAAAACAAGAGCTATAAAAGTTTGAACCTAACCCAGTGAACGTCTTTTTTTCTAAAATCGTGGTACTAAAACCTTCTCTATTTCTAGACACCAACACATCTAAAAAGGGGAGTTTGTTATCTTCCTCCTTTTCTACGGTGAATGATATGTTTTCATGTTGTGAGTTGGCAAAGTCAAGGAACGATTCAGCGCCGAACTCATCTCTGAATAGAGCAAAGGTATCATCAACATACCTAACATAAAACAAGGGATGATAACTTAAAGGGCAATTTTCCAACATGGTCTCCTCCAGGGAGCACATGAAAATATTAGCAAAGGTGGGTCCCAAGGGGGAGACCCATAGCCATCCCATCAAGTTGTTTGTACAAATTACCATTAAAAACGAAAGAGGTGTCCAGCACCGCTAGCTCCAAAAGTTTTTTAAAAGACGTGCTATTAAAATCATTAAAAGTGGTATTAGGTTCAGAAACTAATTTGTTTAAAATAATATTGATAGTTTCTTCCACAGGTACATTAGTGAATAAAGACTCAACATCAAGACTCGTCTGAAAAGATCTGAGTCTTGAGAAATTATGGCCTCTTTAAATGCATAGGAGTTATTTAGAGGAAAGGTGTGTTTTGTTAAAGGTTCAGTAAGGGAACGAGGAACTTAGCTAGTTTGTAATTAGGGGTAATTAAAAGACGATAAGATAGGTCTCAGTGGAACATTGGGCTTATGGATTTTGGGTAAACCATATAAAATGCCATAGGAAGACCCCGAACAGAGCAAATTTTGGTAGGTAGGTTCAGTTATAGATTTTTCATTTTAAGAGTCTTTAAAAATCTATTAATTCTATCCTCGGTTTTAAAAATATCATTAAAATTAGGCTCACCAATTTTCAGAAATTTAGATTCATCATTTAAAATACTTTCCATTTTTCCTACATATTCTCCTTATCTAAAATGACAGTTCCTTTGCCTTTATCCGGTCTAGTAATGATAAGATTATCTCTATTGACAAGAGTCCTCAATATATCAAAATCTGTTTTTCTTAAAAAAGGGTGTCCACCTGGTTTTTAGTTTCCCAAATGCAGCATGTGATATTTCATATAGTTTTGGATTGCAGGTTACCAAGATTCATGTCAAAGGGCAGAGATTTAAGCCTTTGAAATAGTGACTCTAGAGGTAGAAAAAACTTAGGGTAATTAGGTCTGAAGTTTGGAAGACAGAAATCCAAACCCAACGACAACAGAAACTCTTCTCTTTTAGATAAAACATAATTAGAATAGTTAAAAACAGTTATTCGGTCTTTGTTAAAATTTGGAATAAAAATACCCAAGCTTCTAAGTTTCGTATTATGACAATCTTGTACGGTGGAAACGTACTCAGAAATACTCTTATTAAAAAGTTGTTTAAAAATTATAGAGTCAATCAAGGTAAAAGAGTTACATACAGTTTTAAGAATTTTGCTAACGGCATCATTATGATTTGAACAAATTTTTGTTTATTTGATTATCTCTATTTCTAAAAGACATTTTGTGGCATCATGATAAAATTGCGATTGATATAAAGACGATCTATAAAGTTTAAATTTTACAAAATTCGGTACAATGCTATTCAGTTGACAATACTGAAGGAATTCTAGATCGAGTTTGGCTTTCTCTAACTTCTTGACACGCCTCTCCAGAGTCCTGCACTGTGAGAGAAGTCCTGCTCCATAACGATGTCCGAACAAGATCGTGAAAGTGAAGGAAGCCCCTCGATCTAATGCGGAGTAGGAAAAGCAACACATAGAAAAAGCTACGAAACTCCATGCCGCAGGCAGCTCTCCGTTGGTTCCACTCACAGCAGCGGCCCAAGTTAAAAGGAGTCCAAGAAATATCTTCGGTGAAGGCAGCAACAGCCAGTAATGAACACAAATTTCATGGTATGGATAGGGAAAGAGTTGTTCAAATTGTCCTTTTTTTTATTATTCCCAACGTTTTGTGATTCTTAATCACATTGTCCAGGGCTAAAAGTAAAACATATACAAAAGAATTAAGAAACAGTTAAAATTTTTTACAAATTCATTCAAAACTATAAAAAACAGTTGAAATTCAAATGAAAATTAAAAGGAAAAAATTGAATAAATAAATATATATACATCAGACAGTGGAACCAACCTCGCAGAAGCGTAGTGAGAAACTGTATGCCAACAAGAGTTAGAAAATAAACCAAAGAAAACTATGACAAATACAACTGAATAGAAGAAGCTTGGGTATTTAACGACGGAACTAGTCGTTTGATCAATATGGACTCAGAAGAGGTAAGTCATGGTTATTTGACACTTGACCAATGATGGTAAAATCTTTGTTTTCACATATTTTGTTTGCACATTCCAGCATGAATACGAATATTAGAATGTTCAGGGTTGGATATTCTGCAACAGTTCGATAGCTAACACCTCTATGGGAATCAATTCAGACCTTTAACAACCTCTTGGTAGATCCTACGTAGGTCCCAGAGTTACACTTTTGGGCAATTATATTTATATACCACACCAGAGGACATATAAGGACTCAATCGATCTTTGAAGTGGAAAAGCGAGCCAATAGTGAGAGGGTTCTTAGGGATGAGTTTAACTTCCACAGCTGGGAAGTGTTGTTGGATAATTTCAGTAAACTTTTTCTTAAGGAAATCCTCATGAAGAAAAGGAAAACTCGCATAAAATTTTAGTTTAGGAACTTTAAGTGTTTTTGGAGTCTGAGCCAACTTGTCATTCAATAATCTATTAAGAAGTTTAAAAAATATTTTGGTGGGGAAACAGTTTTTCTTAAAATATTCACATAGATAAATAATTTCAATATGGAAAGATTCCCAACTAGAGGTTAAAAGGAATGCCCTGTAGAGAAGAGTAAAAATAGAATTAGTTTAAAATTATAAAAACAAGAGCTATAAAAGTTTGAACCTAACCCAGTGAACGTACTTTTTTCTAAAAATCGTGGTACTAAAACCTTCTCTTTATCAAGACACCAACACATCTAAAAAGGGGAGTTTGTTATCTTCCTCCTTTTCTACGGTGAATGATATGTTTTCATGTTGTGAGTTGGCAAAGTCAAGGAACGATTCAGCGCCGAACTCATCTCTGAATAGAGCAAAGGTATCATCAACATACCTAACATAAAACAAGGGATGATAACTTAAAGGGCCATTTTCCAGCATGGTCTCCTCCAGGGAGCACATGAAAAATATTAGCAAAGGTGGGTCCCAAGGGGGAACCCATAGCCATCCCATCAAGTGTGTTTGTACAAATTACCATTAAAAACGAAAGAGGTGTCCAGCACCGCTAGCTCCAAAAGTTTTTTAAAAGACGTGCGATTAAAATCATTAAAAGTGGTATTAGGTTCAGAAAATAATTTGTTTAAAATAATATTGATAGTTTCTTCCACAGGTACATTAGTGAATAAAGACTCAACATCAAGACTCGTCATGAAAAGATCTGAGTCTTGAGAAATTATGGCCTCTTTAAATGCATAGGAGTTATTTAGAGAAAAGGTGTTTTTTGTTAAAGGTTCCAGTAAGGGAACGAGGAACTTAGCTAGTTTGTAATTAGGGGGTATTAAAAAGACGATAAGATAGGTTTCAGTGGAACATTGGGCTTATGGATTTTGGGTAAACCATATAAAATGCCATAGGAAGACCCCGAACAGAGCAAATTTTGGTAGGTAGTTTCAGTTATAGATTTTTCATTTTTAAGAGTCTTTAAAAATCTATTAATTCTATCCTCGGTTTTAAAAATATTATTAAAATTAGGCTCACCAATTTCAGAAATTTAGATTCATCATTTAAAATACTTTCCATTTTCCCACATATTCCTCCTTATCTAAAATGACAGTTTCCTTTGCCTTTATCCGGTCTAGTAATGATAAGATTATCTCTATTGGCAAGAGTCCTCAATATATCAAAAATCTGTTTTCTTAAAAAAGGGTGTCCACCTGGTTTTTAGTTTCCAAATGCAGCATGTGATATTTCATATAGTTTGGATTTGCAGGTTACCAAGATTCATGTCAAAGGGCAGAGATTTAAGCCTTTGAAATAGTGACTCTAGAGGTAGAAAAAACTTAGAGTTAATTAGGTCTGAAGTTTGGAAGACAGAAATCCAAACCCAACGACAACAGAAACTCTTCTCTTTTAGATAAAACATAATTAGAATAGTTAAAAACAGTTATTCGGTCTTTGTTAAAATTTGGAATAAAAATACCCAAGCTTCTAAGTTTCGTATTATGACAATCTTGTACGGTGGAAACGTACTCAGAAATACTCTTATTAAAAAGTTGTTTAAAAATTATAGAGTCAATCAGAGGTAAAAGAGTTACATACAGTTTTAAGAATATTGCTAACGGCATCATTATGATTTTGAACAAATTTTTGTTTATTTGTTATTTCTATTTCTAAAAGACATTTTGTGGCATCATGATAAAATTGCGTTTGATATAAAGACGATCTATAAAGTTATAAATTTTACAAAATTCGGGTACAATGCTATTCAGTTGACAATACTGAAGGAATTCTAGATCGAGTTTGGCTTTCTCTAACTTCTTGACACGCCTTTCCAGAGTCCTGCACTGTGAGAGAAGTCCAGCTCCATAACGATGTCGAACAAGATCGTGAAAGTGAAGGAAGCCCCTCGATCTAATGCGGAGTAGGAAAAGCAACACATAGAAAAAGCTACGAAACTCCATGCCGCAGGCAGCTCTCCGTTGGTTCCACTCACAGCAGCGCCCAAGTTAAAAGGACTCCAAGAAACATCTTCGGTGAAGGCAGCAACAGCCAGTAATGAACACAAATTTCATGGTATGGATAGGAAAGAGTTGTTCAAATTGTCCTTTTTTTTTTTATTATTCCCAACGTTTTGTGATTCTTAATCACATTGTCCAGGGCTAAAAGTAAAACATATACAAAAGAATTAAGAAACAGTTAAAAATTTTACAAATTCATTCAAAACTATAAAAAACAGTTAAAATTCAATGAAAATTAAAAGGAAAAAATGAATAAATAAAGTATATATACATCAGACAGTGGAACCAACCTCGCAGAAGCGTAGTGAGAAACTGTATGCCAACAAGAGTTAGAAAATAAACCAAAGAAAACTATGACAAATACAACTGAATAGAAGAAGCTTGGGTAATTTAACGACGGAACTAGTCGTTTGATCAATATGGACTCAAGAAGAGGTAAGTCATGGTTATTTGACACTTGACCAATGATGGTAAAATCTTTGTTTTCAATATTTTGTTTGCACATTCCAGCATGAATACGAATATTAGAATGTTCAGGGTTGGATATTCTGCAACCAGTTCGATAGCTAACACCTCTATGGGAATCAATTCTGACCTTTAACAACCTCTTGGTAGATCCTACGTAGGTCCCAGAGTTACACTTTGGGCAATTATATTTATATACCACACCAGAGGACATATAAGGACTCAATCGATCTTTGAAGTGGAAAAAGCGAGCCATAGTGAGAGGGTTCTTAGGGATGAGTTTAACTTCCACAGCTGGGAAGTGTTGTTGGATAATTTCAGTAAACTTTTTCCTTAAGGAAATCCTCATGAAGAAAAGGAAAACTCGCATAAAATTTAGTTTAGGAACTTTAAGTGTTTTTGGAGTCTGAGCCAACTTGTCATTCATAATCTATTAAGAAGTTTAAAAAATATTTTGGTGGGGAAACAGTTTTTCTTAAAATATTCACATAGATAAATAATTTCAATATGGAAAGATTCCCAACTAGAGGTTAAAAGGAATGCCCTGTAGAGAAGAGTAAAAATAGAATTAGTTTTTAAAATTATAAAAACAAGAGCTATAAAGTTTGAACCTAACCCAGTGAACGTCTTTTTTCTAAAAATCGTGGTACTAAAACCTCTCTATTTCTAGACACCAACACATCTAAAAAGGGGAGTTTGTTATCTTCCTCCTTTTCTACGGTGAATGATATGTTTTCATGTTGTGAGTTGGCAAAGTCAAGGAACGATTCAGCGCCGAACTCATCTCTGAATAGAGCAAAGGTATCATCAACATACCTAACATAAAACAAGGGATGATAACTTAAAGGGCAATTTTCCAGCATGGTCTCCTCCAGGGAGCACATGAAAATATTAGTAAAGGTGGGGTCCCAAGGGGGAACCCATAGCCATCCCATCAAGTTGTTTGTACAAATTACCATTAAAAACGAAAGAGGTGTCCAGCACCGCTAGCTCCAAAAGTTTTTAAAAGACGTGCGATTAAAATCATTAAAAGTGGTATTAGGTTCAGAAAATATATATATATATATATAATATATATATATATATATATATATATATATATATAGTATATATATATATATATATATATATATATATATATATATATATATTATATATATAATATATATGAATACGAAACTTCGAAGCTTGGGTACTTTTATTCCAAATTTTTAACAAAGACCGAATAACTGTTTTTAACTATTCTAATTATGTTTTATCTAAAGAGAAGAGTTTCTGTTGTCGTTGGGTTTGGATTTCTGTCTTCCAAACTTCAGACCTAATTACTCTAAGTTTTTTCTACCTCTAGAGTCACTATTTCAAAG
>NC_090753.1:8354597-8359597 GCF_036898095.1 Palaemon carinicauda
AACTCGCCAAAAATCAAGGAAGGACATTACATAAATACACCAAATATACCAAAAGCAGTTTTAGTCCTAACTCACTAGAGACACGAGCAGGGCAGCGTACAAGGGAGGTAAGGCAAACCTAACCGCTTTGAGAGAGACAGTCAGTAATTTTATTTTCAGATCCCTTAATGTGCTTAATTACCAATTTAAATTCCTGCAGTAACAGAGCCGAACGCAAAATCCTCTGGTTGGCCCCTTTCATCTGCTCTATAAACACCAGAGGATTATGATCAGTCAAATTTCTACAGGAAAAGAAAAATTAGTAACATAAGGCTTAAAATGTAATAGGGTACGGACCAGAGCTAAAGCCTCCTTTTCAATGGTTGAATACCGTCTTTCAGCTGACAATAATTTTCGGCCAAAATAAGATATGGGGTTTACCTCTCCTTCATTATCCCTTTGAAAAAGAATATAAACATTAGAATGGATTTAGCTTATTAAAAGCTTCCTCACACTGATCAGACCAATAATATTTCTTTCCCTTCTCTAAGAGCTTAGTAAGAGGTTGAGCAAGGTCTGAGAAATTCCGCACAAAGCGGCGATAATACCCTGTCATTCCTAGAACTCTTCTCACCTCTCTAACATTACGCGGCCTTTTCAAATTAATGATAGCCTTAAGGTTAGCTTGCTTCGGGGCTACTTGACTTAACCCAACCTCGTGACCTAAATGACAAACCTTGGCCTTTCCAAATTCACATTTAGCTAAATTAATAACCAACCCAGCCGACCTAAGGGCCTCAAACACCTTACGCAACCGCACCATATGCGTATTCCAGTCGTTACTGTATACTACTAAATCATCAATATAAATTTTGGTTCCCTTCAAACCACAAATGACCCTATTCATAAGCCGCTGAAAAGTACACGCGGCATTCTTCATCCCAAAGGGCATAACCTTACATTCATACAGCCCAAAAGGAGTTACAAATGTCGAAATTTCGCGGGCTCGATCAGATAAGGGAACCTGCCAATAACCCTTCAATAAATCTAGTTTGGTAATAAATTTGGCAGAACCTATCTGGTCGAGACAGTCATCAATACGCAGCAAAGGAAAGGAGTCATTTTTGGTGTGGGCATTAACCTTTCGATAGTCCACACACATACTGAACTTCCTGCCAGCTTTTCCCACAAGAACAACAGGGGGAACTCCAAGGACTAACGGAGTGCTGAATGAGGTCATGTTCTAATATATATTTTATTTTCCTTCTCAACTAAATCCCTCTTTACCGGATTTAATCGGTAAGGACTTTGTTTAACAGGAGAAGCCCTACCTACATCTACATCATGACAAAGAAAACTAGTTTTACCAGGAGAGTCTCGGAATAAATCTGAAAAAGAACATATTAAATTGGACATATTCTTTCTTTGATGAGGATCTACATGCTTTAAACCTTCCTATGCCATTCTTAAATTCTGAATATTACTAAACAGTGCATCGGAGGAAACCTAATTCAATAAATCCTCCGAATCCTGAGGAGGCATTTCTACAGCTACAACTACTGGCTAGGGTACATCTTTTGAGGGAACATCCGTCTTACCATGATAGGCTTTCAACCTGTTTATGTGGAATATCCTACACTTTCTCCTTGAACCGGGATCTTCAATTTCATAGTTCACCCCAGACAACTTCCTCAAAACTTTCCATGGACCCTTATATCTAGGTTCAAGAGAATTATAAGGGTCAATACTCAAAACCAACACCCTTTCCCCCTGTTCAAACGAACGGGCTTTAGAATTTCTGTCATAATTAGTTTTAATTTTATTTTGCGCAGAACCTAAATTATCACGCGCAAATTTCCAGGCGCTAACCATACGTTTTCTCAAATCATCCATATATTCTTCTACTTTTATATCACCCCCTTCGATTGGCCCCAAATACTTCACAAAAAATTTCCAAAGGGCCACGGACTTTGTGCCCAAAACATAGTTCGAAGGGAGCTACACCGGTGGAGGCATTGGGATGATTTCTAATTGCAAAAAGTGCGAGCCGAAGTTCTTTGTCCCACTCACTGCCATGTTCATAATAATTTTTCTTTAAAATAGATTTAAAAGTTTGGTGAGACCTCTCCACCATACCCTGACTCTCCGGATGGTACGGAACTCTTGTAATATGTTGAATGGCCAGTTCAGCACATTTACCTCTAAACATTTCACTCGTGAAATTCGTACCACAATGAGTTTGAATAACACGAGGTAGACCGTACCTAGAAAAGAATTCAATTAATTTATCAAAAACTACTTTAGAGGTTATTCTTCTCAAGGGGAAAGCTTCGGGAAATCTAGAGGCTCTATCCATAATTGTCAATATATAAACATACCCAGATTTAGTTTTTGGTAAAGGACCAACCACATCTATTACCAATTCCAAGAACGGCTCTCCGATAGCAGGAACAGGATTTAAAGGAGCCTTCGGAGTAATTTGATTTTGTTTTCCCATTACCTGACAAACATCACACTCTTTCACAAAACGATTTACAGACGATTTCATCCCAGGCCACCAACAATATTTAGCCAATTTAAGCAAAGTTTTCCATACCCAAAAATGACCTAAAGGAAATTATCGTGAGCGAGACTTATTATTGATTCACGGAACTGAGAATGGACCACCATTTGTTCAATCCGAGAAGTCTTACTCAGATCATCAGTCGCCTGTCTACTAAATCGGTACAATATATTATGAATTAACCAAACCGAGGCCTAATCAGATCACTAATATCCCCTAACTCAAGTTTAAATTCAGCTTTCTGGGCCTTAATGAAAGCCGAACGGTCCCAATCAGGTTTCAAAGCATTAATAATAACAAGATTACTTGTATTATCTATAGACCCGGGTCTTTCTACATCTACTTCTAAACTACCAAGTAACAATTCACTATCCTTATCTATTTCAGCAGCTTTGGTTGCGGCACGGGTCGTTACAGAAACAGGATAAGCCTCGACGGACAAAATGGGAAATAATTCACGACCTTCATTATTGAGCGTATCATTTCCCAAAATGCCGTCAAAACCAGGGATGGGGAGATTATTAACAACGTCCAACTCTGTAACTATCATATCCGGGAAAATACAACCTAACACCAACCAATAGAGCAGATATAACCGTGTTCAGGAACCCTCACAGAACAACATAATTACCTGAAAACTCTCTTAAACCATTCAAAGATTTACCTAAAACCAGAGACCGAGCGGTGCCAGTGTTTCTCAAAAACTTCACATTGATCATGCCCGATTTAAGGATTATTTTACCTGGCCAGACATATTTATCAAATTTAAGTCAGGAATTCTTATTACTAGCGGTGGGATTATCTTTACTGTCTACACTACTGCTAACTACTGGTGGTTTTTCACCCTTATCATTAGAGTCAGACCTGTTTGAAATTAATGAAATATGACTCTGTCCATATCTCTCTAAATACCTACTACGGGCATGGCATTGGTTCTCTAAGTGACCTGGTTTGTTGCACCAGAAATAGGTTCTTTGCCGTCCAGAACCTTGGTTATTATACCTATTAATGTTATTGTTACTGGAAATATGCATAACCCTGTTAGCAAAACTACGTGGAGGAGGAGGCCCTCCAGAGATTCCAACATTATTATTACCTAGAAAAGAACCTGTATTACCTTTAGAAACAGATGCTCAGAGTTCTACTTTATTAAAATTATTACTTATACAAGTAGAGGGATCATTCCTACCCGCCCCAGAACGACGGGTCAAAAAATATTCATCGGCCAATTGGGCGGCATTACTAACTTTCACAACCATTACCTCCTGGAGATGAACTCTTAACTCCTTGCTACATGCCTTCTTGAATTCTTCAAGGAGTAACATTTCCCTTAATGCCGCCAAAGACACTACCTGGCGACTCTTTATCCAGTCGTCGAATTCATTTTCCTTAAGCCGAGCAAATTCAACAAATGACTGAGAAGGGTGTTTGTTATCGTTCCTAAATTTTAACCTATAAGCCTCGGGTACCAAATCATAGGCTTTAATGACCAGTGTTTTGACCTTCTGGTAATCCCGAGCAATTCCTCCCTCCAAGGCATTGTACACCCGGATTACCTTGCTCACCAACTTGCATTGGATTAACGCAGTCCACATTTCCGAGGGCCAAAAAAATCGAGTGGCAACTCGCTCAAAGGCCTTGAAGAATTCAGGGACACTCTTTTCGTCAAACACTGGCACCAACTTTAAAGCGGCACCCAAATTAAACCTGTCATTATAATTACTCTTAGTGGAACTGATCATATTGGTCCCTTGCAACCTAGCCATCTGAAAATTTATATTTGCCATCTCCTACTCGTGACGCCTTGCACTCTCCTTCTCCTCAAACTCTAATTTCCTTAATTCTATCCTTTTACTGATTAACTTAAATTCTATTTCCTCCTTCGACTCTCCCAAAACAGGAACCGGAGCCAGCGGTTCCTCAGGCCTAGGATTCAGAAAAGGAAAAGTGGTCTTTGTCGACCTATTAGCTTTGGGTAAATCGGAGGGACCTTCAAAAATAATACCTGTGGGGGAGGATCATCAAAAATCGTTACTCCCTTCTTTCATGCTCACTTGTTCATCCTCTGAATCTCCCTCAAATACACTACCTTCACCATCACTACCCTCTCCACTCAGATTTTCGGCCTCGGCTAAATCATGAGAAATCCTATCACGAATCGCAATTAGGACCTCTTTCTTAGTGCCTGCAGACTTCAGCGGAACATCAAACCATTGACCAAACTCAACTAAATTTTTCCTACTGAATACAGACAAGTGGTTTATACAGTCGACTGACCCTAAAAATTCGGCCGGATCAGAAACAAAATCCTCCATTATATCCAATTTATCAGGGAAGAAAGGTAATATACTACAATAACAAAAGAAATATTGTCAAATTAACAAAGTGCCGCTCTACTGACCAAAACACTGAGTACACCTGAGAACAATCCTGTCACGGTCACCAATTTGTTACGACC
>NC_090753.1:8364597-8367097 GCF_036898095.1 Palaemon carinicauda
ACTTGTTGTTGAGCGGGAATTTCCTTATCTGTAAGAAAAACAAACACCTGTTGTCCTACTCTAAACTTTCTTGTCTTACTTTTCATATCAATCTTTTTCTTCATTTTTCCTTGGCTCATTATCAGGTTTTATCATTGATCCTCTCCATCAAGTTTTTGACGTATTTTCCATCCATTCCCTCTCGATCTTTCCATTTTTCTGCCAACATTTTAGTTGGTCCTCTACTTCTCATCCAAACACCATTTCCTTCTGGCCATATCCCATGCTTTCGTCATGAGCATTAAAGGTAGTCTGATGTCCCATTCCTTTCCTTTTTGGTTGCAGTACTTTGTTAACATACTCTTTAGGGTGTGATGAAACCTCTCTAATGCACCTTGGGTCTCCGGATGATAGACAGTAGACAGTTGTTGTCTCACATACAAGAGCTTCATCACTTCCTGAAAGAATTTTTAAGTGAAATTTGTTCCTCGGTCTCTCTGAACAATATCTGCAATACTAAATTCGGTAAAAAAAATTTAGTTTCTTTTCGGCAATTACTTTGGACTGATTTTCCTAACTGGTATGGCTTCTTGGTATCTTGTCACTGTACACATCAAAGTTAACATATACTCGTGGCCTTTTTTCGTTCTCAGTAATGTTCGCACAATGCCAATTATTACCTTGCTTAAGGGTTCTCCTCGTACTTGAATTGGGTGAAAGGTAGCCTTCTTGATGTACTCGTTAGGCTTTCCAGCCATCTGATAGCGTGACATGCCCGGCAAAACTGGCTCCCATTCTTATGCATGCCAGGGCAGAAGAAGGTTCTCATAATCTTCTCCATCATCTTTCTTATTCCCATATGTCCCGTTGCATGTGCAACGTCGATCAGCTGTCTTCTCAGCGGTGCGGGAATCAATATCTGAAGGTATAAGATCCATGCGGCATTCCCAGGGATATTGGCCGGTTTAATTCCTCATAAGCAATCCATCCTTGATATAATAACAGGTGGAAGACTTCTGCGACTCCATCGCATCCACCACATAGTACATTACTTCCTTTAACTTTGCATCCCTCCACTGCCATCCCATCCGCTTTTTCTGACTTACTTTCCTTACTTTTAATGCTGAGTTTTCATTTTCCTGTAAGTCTATTGGTTCCTTGTCTTTCTGTTCATTCGATTATTGTTTCTCTTCTTTCAGGCTCTCTCGAGAGCTCTCATCATACTTACTATCATTGGTAACCTCTTCATCCATATATAAATCCTCCAAGTTCATTGTTCCTTCGGTTTCTCTGTCTTCTTTTGCAGCCACTTTCTTCACCATACTCTTAGTTTTCATACACCTAGGAGACAGTTACAGGTAGTCCTACTCGAGTTCAATAGTAGGACTATACTTCAATTATTTCTCCGTTAAAATTGGACAAGTCATAAACATCACTCCACAGTCCTCATTTCCCAGTATAACTTCGGATCCTTTACCGCAAAACTAAAATGACCTGTCACCATCTTGCATGACAGTTTCATCAAACTAAGATTACATCCCATGTCGCTCAGTATCATGACTAGGATTTCTTCGCTCCCATTCAGAGTGGCTAACATACCTTCAAAAATATAAAGTTTAAAGGCATCCACACTGTTTGGGGTTGTCCTATTCATCGTGTAAAATTTAATTGGTATATTTTCCTCGTAGACTTTTTCTGTTTGATTCTTTGTCTTCGTATTCTGTGGAATTGAATCACCCTTAACCACTTGGGCGTCTGCTTTTGGTTGGTTCAACCGACATTTCTTACTGATATGGACTTTTTTGCCACACTTATACCATATAATATTAACCTTCTGCACGTCTTTCACAAAAACTGATGGACAGCGATTCGATGATTTTCGCTCTAGTACTATCGCATTCTGCTTTGGAACAGTACCAGTAGTACCAGTGAAACTATTGAACTTGTTCCCATCGTTAATACTGAACTGGTTTCCATGGTTTGGCGAATACTTGACACTTGGTCGGAACGACGGTTGAAACTTTACACCCAAGTAAGGATTACAACTGATAATATTATAATTTTCACTCAGCGAAGCGGTTTATCAAGTTTCTTCACCTCTCTTTCAATCCAGTACGTTCAGATAAGTTCAGGAATTCCTCGTATATAATGTTCTAAAACTATCATTTCTTCTAAATTACCCATCTCTCTCACTTTGGCAGACTATCCATCTCATAACAATTCGTCATATCTTATAAGTGTAATCCAGGAAAGTCATTGTCTCGTCATCCCAGAAATTTGGGAATCTTTCAGTATAGTATTTTAGAGTCTTCTGATACAATTTCAGCCCGCTCCTCTTAATTTCTTGATACTCCCTCCTCTGCTCCTGTGAAAAAGCAAGAAAAGCATTGCATCCTTTTCCAATAAGGACACTCTTCAATAACACAGGCCATTTAACTTCTGGCCATTCTATCATCGATGCGATGCATGTATATGCATATATATATATATATATATATAACATATATATATAGATATGTAC
>NC_090753.1:8380855-8385855 GCF_036898095.1 Palaemon carinicauda
TGAGAAAAAAAGGGTAACTTTTTTTGGCCAAAAAAATTTGTCCAAATTTCATGAATTTTTTGGGGTACCCAAATGAAATAGGAAGTGGCTAATTTTTTTTAGGGAATAAACATATGTTATCCTAAAATAGAAATATGTAAAAAAAATCTTCATTATTTTGTAAATTACATTTATATCAGGGGCCATATCTAAAGGTAATTTTTTGAGTACTTAGAAATTTCGTAAAAAAATACATATATTTAATATATAATATGATATTTATGCAGGTAAAAATATACCAAAATATCACAAATTCTATAGGAAACAAGAATATCTATAGATAGGGCAACTTACGCTTCGGATATGTCCACAAAATGGCCGCCAACCACACTGACTCAGACTCCCTAATCTGCCACTTGAAATGTAGGAAGGGTATGTCAATTTCAAGGTGTTATTTACTAATCTAATTATTCTTGCATATGCATAAAAATTGTATGGTTGGTTGCTGGATAATTGTCGATTATTTTACGACTATAAAATTAAAATTCTGACCCAAAAAAAAAATTTTTGAAGGGAAATAAAATCGAAAAAAAAAAATGTAAAACAATATAATATTTTAGCTAAAAAAATTTGATGATATTCAATAAAAAAAGAAGTAAACAAAATTTTCCGACAAATAAACATCTAGAGGATTCATTACTCTGTGATAGTTCCTTAGTGGCAATCGCAGGAAAATCGAACACATACCTATATATACGCCATATTTGGCTAAAAATAAAGATAGGCATGGGTAGCCAGATCATCTAGAAACACTTTCCAACACTATAAAAATACAAGTTTTGCGACACTACTTGCCAATTCCTTACGGTAACATGACTAAGCAAAAAAATGCAAAACAAATAAAAAGGGACACTCGCGGAAAAATGGCCAACATTCTAATATACGGCATTTCAGAAAAAAAAAAATTCAGCCACGTACTAGGCAAACCATCAAGGCACATTTTCCGACAAATAAACATCTAAATGAATCATTACTCTGTGATAGTTCCTTAGTACGTAGTAATTTTGAAAGAAATGGGAAAAAACGAAAAAATGGCAATCACCGGAAAATCGAACACATACCTATATATACGCCATATCTGGCTAAAAAAAAGATAGGCATGGGTAGCCAGATCATCTAGAAACACTTTCCAACACTATAAAAATATATGTTTTGCGACACTACTTGCCAATTCCTTACGGTAACATGACTAAGCAAAAAAATGCAAAACCAATAAAAAGGGGCACTCGTGGAAAAATGGCTAACATTCTAATATACGGCATTTCAGAAAAAAAAAATTCAGCCACATGCTAGGCAAACCATCAAGGCACATTTTCCGACAAATAAACATCTAAATGAATCATTACTCTGTGATAGTTCCTTAGTACGTAGTAATTTTGAAAGAAATGGGAAAAAACGAAAAAATGGCAATCACAGGAAAATCAAACAAATACCTATATATATACGCCATATCTGGCTAAAAAAAAAGATAGGCATGGGTAGCCAGATCATCTAGAAACACTTTCCAACACTATAAAATTATAAGTTTTGCGACACTACTTGCCAATTCCTTACGGTAACATGACTAAGCAAAAAAATGCAAAACAAATAAAAAGGGGCACTCGCGGAAAAAGGGCCATTCTAATATACGGCATTTCAGAAAAAAAAAATCAGCCACGTGCTAGGCAAACCATCAAGGCACATTTTCCGACAAATAAACCTTTAAATGAATCATTACTCTGTGATAGTTCCTTAGTACGTAGTAATTTTGAAAGAAATGGGAAAAAACGAAAAAATGGCAATCACAGGAAAATCGAACACATACCTATATATACGCCATATCTGGCTAAAAAAAAAGATAGGCATGGGTAGCCAGACCATCTAGAAACACTTTCCAACACTATAAAAATATATGTTTTGCGACACTACTTGCCAATTCCTTACAGTAACATGACTAAGTAAAAAAATTAAAAACAAATAAAAAGGGGCACTCGCGGAAAAATGGCCAACATTTTATTATACGCATTTCAGAAAAAAAAATTTCAGCCACGTGCTAGGCAAACCATCAAGGCACATTTTCCGACAAATAAACATCTAAATGAATCATTACTCTGTGATAGTTCCTTAGTACGTAGTAATTTTGAAAGAAATGGGAAAAAACGAAAAAATGGCAATCGCAGGAAAATCGAACACATACCTATATATACGCTATATCTGGCTAAAAAAATAGGCATGGGTAGCCAGATCATCTAGAAACACTTTCCAACAATATAAAAATATAAGTTTTGCGACACTACTTGCCAATTCCTTACGGTAACATGACTAAGCAAAAAAATGCAAAACAAATAAAAAGGGGGACTCGCGGAAAAATGCCCAACATTCTAATATACGGCATCTCAGATAAAAAAAAAGACATGCACGTGTTAGCCCAACCATCAAGGCACACTTTCTAACACATAAACATGAAAAAAAAATCAATAATATACGGCAATTCCTTACTACGTAGTAAATTTTTACAAATATTGAAAAAAAAAAACAGAAATTGGCAACCGCAGTTAAATACCCAATATACCAATAACTACGTCGTATCTGACAAAAAACAAAGTCACGCCTGGGTAGCCAGATTATCTAGACACACTTTCCAACACTAAAAAAGCAAAAGTTTTACGACACTATTTGGCAATATCTTACGGAAAAATTACTTGGCAAAAAAATGAAAAAAAATGAAAAAGGGGCACTCGCGGTAAAAGGCCCAACATTCTAATATACGGCATCTCAGATAAAAAAAAAGACATGCACGTGTTAGCCCAACCATCAAGGCACACTTTCTAACACATAAATATGAAAAAAAAGTCAATAATATACGGCAGTTCCTTACTACGTAGTAAATTTTTACAAATATTGAAAAAAAATAGAAATTGGCAACCACAGTTAAATACCCAATATACCAATAACTACGTTGTATCTGACAAAAACAAAGTCACGCATGGGTAGCCAGATCATCTAGACACACTTTCCAACACTAGAAAAGCAAAAGTTTTACGACACCATTTGGCAATATCTTACGGAAAAATGACTTGGCAAAAAAATGAAAAAAAAATGAAAAAGGGGCACTCGCGGTAAAATGGTCCTCGTGGTGATGAACGACATTTTAACTAAAAAAAAAATCATGCACATGGTAGCCAAACAATCCACCAAGACTTTCCACAACTGATAACCTATACAAGTTGCACCATTCTACGACAATTTCATGATACGTAATAACTTTGATAATTATGCAAATTACCTTAGAAGGGTAAACTCGGTCGCGCTCGACCCCGACGCGTCTCAGAAATCGGGGAAGCTACTGCAATGCACATCTGGACACTACTAGAGCGTGTAGGCGAGACACCTCCTGCAGGTCGATCACCCACAAATTCAGTCACGGGGGTGAGTCATGTGAGAAAAACCTCTTTTTTTTTGACGCTCGGGGTCGCGGACGACCCACCGTACCGTTCCAGGGTTAATGCTTATCACGAAAGCATGGGATATGGCCAGAATGAAATGGTGTTTGGATGAGAAGTAAGAGGACCAACTAAAATGTTGGCAGAAAAATGGAAAGATCGAGAGGGAATGGATGGAAAATATGTCAAAAACTTGATGGAGAGGATCAATGAGAAAACCTGATAATGAGCCAAGGAAAAATAAAGAAAAAGATTGATATGAAAAGTAAGACAAGAAAGTTTAGAGTAGGACAACAGGTGTTTGTTTTTCTTACAGATAAGGAAATTCCCGCTCAACAACAAGTTTCAAAGACCGTTCTAGATTTTGGTGAAGATCAGTGACCTGACCTACGTTATCCAAACACCAGGAAGAAGGAAAAGTCGAAGGAAAATGCACATTAACTTATTGAAACCATAATTGAGTGAAAACAAGACTGAAGCCTCACAGGTGTGTATAGCGCAAACCATTTCATCCATGGAAGTCAACGACGGATATGTAAGCAAAGTGAATAATTCGTCCAACATTAGGAACTTCGAAGAGAAATTAACACATTTGAACAAGGGGTACCAATAGGAATTAAGAAGTTTGATTAAAAGTTTCTCTAAAATTTTCTAAGATGTCTCAAAACTAAGTAACTTAACGAGGCATGAGATATACCACATTACCATGAAAAGACCATTTAGACAAGGCGCCTACCGACTATCGCAGTATCTCTGAGAAGTCATGAGAAAAGTAGTGGACTATTTCTTGCAAAGCAGATAAACCCCCCAAAAAACTCTCCATACCTGCTCAAGAAAAAAAACGATTGATCTTTTAGGATATGTACGCCCTATCGAAAGTTGAATTCGATCAGTGTGGCCAACAATTATCCATTGCCACTCATAGACTAACTACTCGACAACATTGAACAAGTGAGGTTCGTCTCTAATATCGATTTGTTAGAAGGCTATTATCAAATTCCTTTGGGCGACAATGCAAAATTTTTAACAGCGTTTATAACCCTATTTGGGTTGTATCAATACGGTCATGCCATTTGGTCTTACGAACGCACCCACTAGCTTTCAACGTATTATGGATACCTTTTTAGGATCGATTGAAGGAGTAGGCATATATCTCGACGACATTGTGATATATTCATCGACCCAGGAAGAAAGTCTCTGAATACTGGAGCAGGAATTTTAAAAACTGCGAGAAGCCTATCTGACGATTAACCTGGAGAAGAGCGAATTTGTAAAGGCAACATTTCAGTACTTATGATTTGAAATCAGAAGACGGAAAATAGCCCCGGTAGGCGATATTATCGAGGTGATAAGGGAATAAGGAAAGCTTCACCTCTTTTTGGGAAAGGCAGGATTCTAGCTCCCTTGATAGATTTGACTAGCCCCAAGAAAAAATTTTTAAGGCCCAGCCAGTGCTAGGAATCCTTCGACAAGAGAAAGACCATATTTACTTCGAAAGCCATACAGTAATCACCGGATTTCAACAAAAAATTCCTTAAC
>NC_090753.1:8393355-8395855 GCF_036898095.1 Palaemon carinicauda
GTAGACAGTAAAGATAATCCCGCCGCTAGTAATAAGAATTCCTGACTTAATTTTGATAAATATGTCTGGCCAGGTAAAATAATCCTTAAATCGGGCACCATCAATGTGAAGTTTTTGAGAAACACTGGCTCCGCTCGGTCTCTGGTTTTAGGTAAATCTTTGAATGGTTTAAGAGAGTTTTCAGGTAATTATGTTGTTCTGGGAGGGTTCCTGAACACGGTTATATCTGCTCCATTGGTGGGTGTTAGGTTGTATTTTCCCGGATATGATAGTTACAGAGTTGGACGTTGTTAATAATCTCCCCATCCCTGGTTTTGACGGCATTTTGGTAAATGATACGCTCAATAATGATTGTCGTGAATTATTTCCCATTTTGTCCGTCGAGGCTTATCCTGTTTCTGTAACGACCCGTGCCGCAACCAAAGCTGCTGAAATAGATGAGGATGGTGAATTGTTACTTGGTAGTTTAGAAGGAGATGTAGAAAGACCCGGGTCTATAGATAGTACAAGTAATCTTGTTATTATTAATGCTTTGAAACCTGATTGGGACTGTTCGGCTTTCATTAAGGCCCAGAAAGCTGAATTTAAACTTGAGTTAGGGGATATTAGTGATCTGACTAGGCCTCGGTTTGGTTAATTCATAATATATTGTACCGATTTAGTAGACCGGCGACTGATGATCTGAGTAAGACTTCTCGGATTGAACAAATGGTGGTCCCTTCTCAGTTCCGTGAATCAATAATAAGTCTCGCTCACGATAATTTCTTTTAGGTCATTTTTGGGTATGGAAAACTTTCCTTAAATTGGCTAAATATTGTTGGTGGCCTGGGATGAAACCGTCTGTAAATCGTTTTGTGAAAGAGTGTGAGGTTTGTCAGGTAATGGGAAAACAAAATCAAATTACTCCGAAGGCTCCTTTAAATCCTATTCCTGCTATCGGAGAGCCGTTCTTGGAATTGGTAATAGATGTGGTTGGTCCTTTACCAAAAACTAAATCTGGGTATGTTTATATATTGACAATTATGGATAGAGCCTCTAGATTTCCCGAAGCTTTCCCCTTGAGAAGAATAACCTCTAAAGTAGTTTTTGATAAATTAATTGAATTCTTTTCTAGGTACGGTCTACCTCGTGTTATTCAAACCGATTGTGGTACGAATTTCACGAGTGAAATGTTTAGAGGTAAATTTGCTGAACTGGCCATTCGACATATTACAAGAGTTCCAGAGAGTCAGGGTGTGGTGGAGAGGTCTCACCAAACTTTTAAATCTATTTTAAAGAAAAATTATTATGAACCTGGCAGTGAGTGGGACAAAGAACTTCGGCTCGCACTTTTTGCAATTAGGAATCATCCCAATGCCTCCACCGGTGTAGCTCCCTTCGAACTAAGTTTTGGGCACAAAGTCCGCGGCCGTTTGGAAAGGGGTGATATAAAAGTAGGAGAATATATGGATGATTTGAGAAAACGTATGGTTAGCGCCTGGAAGTTTGCGCGTGATAATTTAGGTTCTGCGCAAAATAAAATTAAAACTAATTATGACAGAAATTCTAAAGCCCGTTCGTTTGACCAGGGGGAAAGGGTGTTGGTTTTGAGTATTGACCCTTATAATTTTCTTGAACCTAGATATAAGGGTCCATGGAAAGTTTTGAGGAAGTTATCTGAGGTGAACTATGAAATTGAAGATCCCGGTTCAAGGAGAAAGTGTAGGATTTTCCACATAAACAGGTTGAAAGCCTATCATGGTAAGACGGATGTTCCCTCAAAAGATGTACCCTAGCCAGTAGTTGTAGCTGTAGAAATGCCTCCTCAGGATTTGGAGGATTTATTGAATTAGGTTTCCTCCGACGCACTGTTTAGTAATATTCAGAATTTAAGAATGGTATAGGAAGGTTTAAAACATGTAGATCCACATCAAAGAAAGAATATGTCAAATTTAATATATTCTTTTTCAGATTTATTCCGAGACTCTCTTGGTAAAACTAGTTTTCTTTGTCATGATGTAGATGTAGGTAGGGCTTCTCCTGTTAAACAAAGTCCTTACCGATTAAATCCGGTAAAGAGGGATTTAGTTGAGAAGGAAAATAAAATATATGTTAGAACATGACCTCATTCAGCCCTCCGTTAGTCCTTGGAGTTCCCCTGTTGTTTTTGTGGGAAAAGCTGGCGGGAAGTTCCGCATGTGTGTGGACTATCGAAAGGTTAATGCCCACACCAAAAATGACTCCTTTCCTTTGCTGCGTATTGATGACTGTCTCGACCAGATAGGTTCTGCCAAATTTATTACCAAACTAGGTTTATTGAAGGGTTATTGGCAGGTTCCATTATCTGATCGAGCCAACGAAATTTCGACATTTGTAACTCCTTTTGGGCTGTATGAATGTAAGGTTATGCCCTTTGGGATGAAGAATGCCGCGTGTACTTTTCAGCAGCTTATGAATAGGGTCATTTGTGGTTTGAAGGGAACCAAAATTTATATTGATGATTGAGTAGTATACAGTAACG
>NC_090753.1:8414447-8421947 GCF_036898095.1 Palaemon carinicauda
GTGTGGAAAACTTGTGAGGCTCTTCCGTACACAAATTATTTGTCCACATATGTAGTTACGAAGATAATTTAAGAGAGCTGTATTTAACTGGAAAAATTAATTCGGGGCACGTATCTCGGCCGCTGGAATTGTAAATCCATTCACCCCACTTCTATCCATCCACCTGTCTAACAGTATATCTATCTATCTATCAATCTATCTATCTATGTATCTTTGAAGACAGAAAAAGAAGAATTGATTTTAAATGGATTAATTAATTTTGAGAGAGAGAGAGAGAGAGAGAGAGAGAGAGAGAGAGAGGAGAGAGAGAAATTAAACATGATTGAGAAAAAATGGAAGAAATCGGATATATAAGGAAATTAGAGGTCTATGAAATGAGTGCATATGTGTACCTAAATAAGCACTGGGAGGACACAAAAGATACACTGACGGCACTACATCGAGGGATGTAAAGAGAACGTTATTTTAGGATTCTGATGATTCAGCAGTTATTACTACTTCCAGTTCAGAAACCATAATAGAAACTATGCCACTTCTTTCGCCTCTTAGACATTTATGTGTTTCCCTTTCTGTAACTTCATTTCGACTGTTTCTCTACCCAATGACTCATCATTTGTAAGAATAAAAGCATTAGATTAACTGAATGAGATTCAAAGAATAATGATCACATATCTTTAATAGCCACGGTCTAAAATGCACTACTAGTATACGCAACAAATCAAAATGACGTCTAAATATGTACGTTGATAAGAAAACACAAGGACTCGAAGACTTAAAAATATATAACCCTTCCCAAAACCTTGCCCTTTCATAGCTAAATCAGAGTAAATTGGGCAATTTGTGGAGCTTGTTGTCCTTTAAGTAGTTGAACATCTTACAAATGATGAGTCATTGGGTAGAGAAAACAATCGAAATGAAGTTACAGAAAGGGAAACACACACACATCACACACACACACACATATATATATATATATATATATATTTATATATATGTGTATATATATATATATATATATAAATATATATATATATATATATATACATATATATATATATATATATATACATAAAAGTATACATATATATGGATATATGTATATATATATAATATATATATATTTATATATATATGTATATATATACATATATATATATTTATATATATATATATATATATATATGTATATATATACATATATATATACATATATAAAAAATATGTATATGTATATATATATATATATATATTTTTGGGCTCAAGCCATGTCGTCCTGATGGAAGTTCCTATAGGGTAGCTTCCTAGGGTATATTACAACTACGGCGATATTCCCAGAGAATTTACCTTAAGGTACCAGAATTCTAACTCCTGGAGCGAGTATCCCTCGTGAAAGGGATATCGAGACATATCAGAGGACGTATTCTAGACACTTCACATGGCAATCTACTACCTAAATAGAGATTCGTCTCGTAAGAGGGAGATTGACGAGATACGAATTCGGGAAGAAAAAGGGGGGAGCCGCTCCCAAGGCCTCCCAATCCCCCGATTCGTATGCCGTGCCTGGCGCCAATCCTGGCGCCATCTGTATTCCTTTTTGCGTAGCATAACAACTCGGTGTTTTTTCCTGTTTTTCTCGCAAATCTTGGATTTATTCAGCTTTTCATGGCTTCTCCGTCTTCGTTGGCCTCGGATAAGTTGAGTATAGTGTCTGTTATGTATAAATGTAGGCTCTTGGTAAAATTTTGAGTGATTAATAGGATTAATCTTTGATACAAGAGCCCGTAGCCTACCAGAGGTGTCCTGGACACTGTCACTCGCTAGGTATAAATTAGTTAGTCAGAGTGACATTCCTGGTTGTTTTGCTTAATAAATTTTAGCTATTTAGCGTTACATAGGATTTCCTTCGTGCTTAGTATTATTTGGCGAAGTATTCGCCATTCTGGCCTACGCTAGGCCATGTAGCCTAGTCGTTTGGTCCTAGTACTTAATGCATGATTTTGGTTTTTCCGAGTGTAATTAAAAGTTTATTAAAGCTTTAGGCTATATTTTATACAATTTAGACTGTGTGGAATATTTCCAAGATTGTATACGTGAGAGTTTCGGTGAATTAGGTAATCGATTCTCTTGGTGCCTAGGTTAATTGCTTATGGAGCCTTAGTATACTTTATTATTCTCCCCGTTGCTTTCTTTTCTTCGGAGAAGGTATGCAATCCCTTTCCCTCTGTTTAAGCCTTGGGCTTATCCCTAAGTGGTTTTTTTCCGAATTTATTTTCGATAAAACTATACTAGGGTGTTACTGTACCTTCCTGTTCCAGCAAAGTCTGGTTCAAAGAGGGACAGAACAACAGAGTTTTTTAGTCTGGTCCGTGTTGTCTGGCTTGGGGCAGAGTTCCCCTCGCTGACCTAACACTTTTAAAGGGAGCTTAGCTCCCTTAGGTCACTATCGAAGGTTTCTGTAGTATGATTCCTCCCTTTGTGATCGACCAGACTAAAGTCCTGTTGCTGTTCTTGGGGAGGATAAAATCTTCCCTTGGGAATAGCAACGCCTTCCTTGCTTTGGTGCTTTGGAAGCTGGCAAGTATTGCTGGCCCTTTCCCTTAGATCTCCCTTAGGCTAAGACAGAGTTCTTGGCTGCGGGTGATCTGTCACTAAAGCAAGGTTGGCAGGACCCTTTTGTCCCTTCCCCCTCTATCTCCGTAATGGCCTTGCCATTACTGTACTGTACCCTGCCGCCGGCAGAGCTGGCCGGCAGGGGTATTACTGTACTGTACGTCATTCTACTTCTGGACCTAGTATAGGTTGGGATGTGGAATTGACTAAGGCCATTGCCGGCCGGGCTGAGATGCTGGCCGGCAAGGACCTTATGTTTTCGAGTGCTGCCCGGAACCTCTCTTGGTCCCTCATCCATGCCTGCCGACAGAGCCGGACGGCATTGGTCAAGGAAGCCTGAATTAAGTTTCTCCCCTTCCTTATATGCACTCTTTTCGGTTGCCGGGCTTTGGGGTCGTGTACACTCTTATCCCGGCATCCATTCTATTTTCTTCTAGTGCTGTACCTGTCCCGGCTGCCGGCCTATGAGGCAGACAGCCGGGCAGGTGTAGTCTTCTGGTTTCTTTTGCTGCCGGCTGGCATTGGTCTTGTACCTTTGCCGGCCGGCTTATGTCAGTCCTTGTCTGCCGTCACCAAGAGTGTGGCCGGCAGCTAGGTACTACCTTGTGTAGTTACTGGCCGGCAGTCATTGCCGGCCAACACTGGCTGTTGCTGGCCGGCAGTTACTGCCGACGGCACAAGCATTTGAACCAGAAGGCTGCCGCCCTATAGCTGTTAAGTAGTATACTTTAAAGCTAATTGTGGTGTGTGCCGGCCGGCAAAGGCAGGCCGGCACACATCCTCCTATACTGTACTAGTATTTTTCTGTATAGCATATACAGTAAGAAGAAAACTATAGTAAAAGTTTAGGTACAGCACTGTATCTTCTAACACTATTGTGTTTTCTTGCACAGCCCTTTGCTGTTGCCCTCAGACAGGAAGCAGAGTCTTCCCCGTCTATTATCCAGGATTTTAAAATCATTGCCTAGGTGTGAGCTCACCTGTTTCCTCTGGGGGGGGGAAACCTTGCATTGGTTACTCTAGTAGAGATAAACCAATTTTGATTTTATTATCTGGAAAGCTGCAACAATGGGTTGTGAGGGAAACACAAGTGTGTGTCTTTCCTTTATGAATTGTTATGCTATACTATGCATATCCAGTGATACATAGTTCACTTGATACTCATGGAAATTTTTTCTCTTTACAGGAGGACCCTCCGAAGTGCGGAAATGTTTTCTGCAATGTCCGTAGCAGGAACCTCTGCGGACATGAGTGTTGTAGGAGACACGCAGCATGCGCTGTCTCCAAGGATGATCTCCAGTATTGGGACCCTCAGGTATGTACTGTATGCACTAACCTGATTACTGAGGCTTTTGATTCCCCTAGAACGACGGAATCAAGGGATATAGCTAGGGAAAAGCTCCGTACTTGGGTAAGGGGCTTCAAGAAGAACACCTCTGGCCCTTATCTTCCTAGTGAGAAGATGAGGGCGTATCTTTTTCCCCAGGCATCAGCTGAAGCAGTGATTCCCCAGCCTCAAGAGGAGATCCCCAAGACCTAGTCCAGGTGGACGAGGAAGTCGCAGATGCGATGCAAGACATCCAGTTGTGTGACAGGATGTCTGATGTGGACGAAGGTTTGGAAGAAGACCTCCTGGCAGAAGGGTCAGGATCAAGTTCAAACCCCGGATGTCGCAGAGGATGGGGTCGACGAGGTGTCGGCTACTCCGGTTCAGATGCCGGAGCCCATCCCCTCAACATCCGCTGGTCTCCCAGTAGAACTGGGACAGGCCCTCTCTTCGATTGTTGGAATGATCCAACAAATGCAGAAGGAGAATCAGGAGAAGGCGGCTGCAATGGAACTGCGTATGCAGTCCCTAGCAGAATCACATGGGCCCCGGAAAAGGCTCAATGTGAAAGACCTTCCCATATGCTCAGACGCGAACCCATGGAGGTATGCTGAGCACATGCCAATGACGACTGGTAAGATCGTCATTTCGGATAAGCTGGGTTCAGTTCTCCTAGAGGAGGTAGAATTCTGGCCCAGCAAGGCATCATATCCGGACTGCTATGTCCGGCTGAGAAAAGAACCAGCTTCAAGGGAGGAGACAGAGCCGAAAGAGGTCATTATTATGGACCATGCTAAGGCTCAAGCCCTACTTTCATCCTCGATGAAAGAGAGGGGCTTCTCGAATTCGAAGGTAGCAGCATTGAGCAAGAAGCTCCCTTCTTTTGTGTCCTCTTCTGATAGAGCCTTCCCCTTTTTACAAAAAGGGTTTGCGGCTGTCCTAAAGGCAATCGAGGCCGGCAAGCCTTGCCCCTCCCTGGAGGAGTGTAAACCCTTGTCGCTGGCTCTGCCTATGGACCACAAGGACTGGAAGGATGTCCATCTGACATTCTCAGTGGGAAAGTTGGAGGCTGATATTGCCGGACGGCAATTCGGCGAGGACCTCCCCAAGTTGTCCGAATTTCTTTTACGAAGAGAGTTCGAGACAAAAGAAAGACTGGCTGCCTCAATGTCTCATCAGACTACTCTTGAGACGATGGCAAGTGACCCTAAGGTCCATGAAATGTTCATGGTTGTGGCTAAGTCTCACCTAGCCACAGTGACGAAGGACCTTTATGGCTTCGTCAAGGCAAGGAGAGCTTGCAGGGAGTTCGTGTTCACCGGGGCTTCGGTGAGACACGAGCCAAGGAAGTTAATATCCTCCAACATTTGGGGAAAAGACCTTTTCCCTACCGATGTGGTCAAAGAGGTTGTTGATAAGGCCGCCGTGGAGAATAGAAACCTTCTCCAGAAGTGGGGCCTGGCTATCAAAAGAAAATCTTCCCCGGATGAGGGTCCTCAACCTAAGAGGAAGAATATGAGGACTAGGCTACCGTCTCGGCCAGCCAAGCCTTATAGACAGCAACAGCAACTGCAATTGCCTTTGCCTCCAGTGCCCCAGATGGTGGCACAAACCCCGACTACTTTTCAGTGGGTACCCCAGGCTGTGCCAGGTCAGTCAACCACATTCACCCCAACGTTCGAAGGACAGTCTTCTTCCTTTCGTGCAAAGCCTAGAGGAGCAGCCAGAGGCTCGTCTAGGCGCCCCTCAAGGGGAAGGGGATTCAGAGGTGGTCGTGGTCAAGGAGGCAAGACCTCAGGACGGCAGTCCAAGTGAAACGATACCGGTAGGAGGGAGACTAATGAAATTTTGGGATCGCTGGACCTTCGATCCCTGGGCCCAAAGCCTACTCAAGAATGGACTGGGTTGGAGCTGGTACAGCACTCCACCCCCATGCCTTCGGTTTT
Organism: Palaemon carinicauda; assembly: GCF_036898095.1. NCBI lineage: Eukaryota > Metazoa > Arthropoda > Malacostraca > Decapoda > Palaemonidae > Palaemon > Palaemon carinicauda. Next base: position 8,420,331 of record NC_090753.1, read on the forward strand.
TCCAACACTCCACCCCCATTTTGGAGGAGTACGTTCAAGAACTGTTGGAGAAAAATGTGATCCGAAAGGTGAAGTCCATCAAATTCCAAGGGAGGCTGTTTTGTGTTCCCAAGAAAGACTCGGAAAAGCTCAGAGTCATTCTGGACTTGTCACCACTCAACAAGTTCATAGTGAATTGCAAATTCAAGATGCTAACACTGCAACACATAAGGACCTTACTGCCCAAGAGGGCATACTCAGTCTCTATAGACTTGTCAGACGCCTATTGGCACATCCCGATCAGCCGTCGACTCTCCCCCTACCTAGGGTTCAGGCTACAACGGAAACTGTACGCCTTCAGAGCCATGCCATTCGGGCTAAACATAGCCCCAAGGATTTTCACGAAGCTTGCGAGCGCAGCTCTCAAACAATTACGCCTAAAGGGAATTCAGGTAGTAGCCTACCTGGACGACTGGCTGGTGTGGGCAGCATCCGAGACCGAATGCTTACAAGCTTCCAGTCAGGTGATCCAGTTCCTAGAGTACCTAGGCTTCAAGATCAACAAGAAAAAGTCTCGACTTTCTCCATCCCAAAAGTTCCAGTGGCTGGGAATCCACTGGGACCTTTTGTCACACAGTTTCTCCATCCCAATGAAGAAAAGGAAGGAGATAGCGGGCTCTGTCAAGAGACTTCTAGATTCCAAATGGATATCAAGACGCGAACAGGAGAGGGTACTAGGCTCTCTCCAGTTTGCTTCAGTGACAGACCCAGTGCTAAGAGCACAGCTAAAGGATGCAACCGGAGTTTGGAGAAGGTATGCATCAAACGCGCGAAGAGACCTGAGAAGACCAGTGCCGCCTCGGCTACGTACTCTTCTCAGACCTTGGTCCCAAGCCAGACATCTAAAGAAGTCGGTTCTTCTTCAGCCACCTCCCCCGTCGATGACGATTCACTCAGACGCCTCAAAGGAGGGATGGGGAGGTCACTCTCATCGGAAAAAAGTCCAGGGGACTTGGTCCAAGCTATTCAGGACCTTTCATATAAACTTTCTAGAAGCTATGGCAGTGCTCCTTACCTTAAAGAAAGTCTCCCCCGCGTCACTCGATCCACATAAGATTGGTGACAGACAGCGAGGTGGTTGTGAGATGCTTGAATCGACAAGGGTCGAGGTCACCACCTCTCAACCAAGTGATGTTAGCCATTTTCCGATTGGCAGAAAAGAAGAAGTGGTACCTGTCGGCAGTTCACCTTCAAGGAGTCCGCAATGTGACAGCGGACGCTCTATCCAGGTTCACACCGATAGAGTCGGAATGGTCCTTAGACGCAGGATCATTTTCCTTCATTCTGAATCAAGTCCCAGAACTGCAAATAGACCTCTTTGCGACGAAAGACAACAAGAAGTTGCCCCTGTACGTGTCCCCGTACGAGGACCCCTTAGCGGAAGCAGTGGACGCAATGTCCCTCGACTGGAACAGGTGGTCCAGGATTTATCTGTTCCCTCCTCACAACCTTCTGTTGAGGGTCCTCAACAAACTGAGATCCTTCAAGGGGGTAGCGGCAATAGTGGCCCACAAGTGGGCGAACAGTATGTGGTTCCCCTTGGCATTGGAACTACAGATGAAGTTCGTGCCGCTACCA
>NC_090753.1:8426947-8431947 GCF_036898095.1 Palaemon carinicauda
AATGATATGCTGGATAGTGAAGGACGGGAGCTGTTCCCTATATTATCAGTAAATGCTAGTCCAGTGGCTGTAATGACTCGATCCACAGCAAAAGCTGCTAATTTACTTGATGTGGGGAGCAATGATGACTTAATGTATACACTGACACCGCTGGCATTATAAATAGTAAGGTTGGTTCTCCAGTCGGGACATCTGAACATGCCTTCATTTAATTAGTAGTGAAGACTAAGCAGCTTGTCCCTCATATATCATACTCTTGTAAAATTTGTATGAAATCCCAAGCAGACTGGAATGGGATTTTGCATGATCTTTTGTGCTTGAATTGGTCACAATTTTATAGTATAGTTCCTGTTGTCCCATTGAATGAGAATATAGTCAACATAATTGATAGGCGTATCCCTTCTCGTGTGCTAAGGTACCGTGTGGAGGACAAACCATGGTTCAATGATGATTGTAGACATGCTTATTTGGAGAAGCAGGAGGCCTATCATCTTTGGAAGGGTAACAGATCCGATTTGACCAGGAACAACTATACTCAGCTTCGAGCTTTTGCTCAGAGAGTTTATGCCTCAACTGAAAAGGAGTACAATTTAACCATAAAAGAAACCCTTTCTGATACAACTCAGGAACATAGAAGGTGGTCTACCCTTAAATCTGCACTCTTTGGTGTAGATGCAACAGTTCCTCCTTTACTCAAACCAGATGTCTCAGTCAATCACTGTCCAAAGGAAAAGGCAACCCTGTTGGCTGATGTTTTTGACAGTAAACAGAGTAATTAAAAACTTGAACTTCCTCATTCCTGTTTTCCTGAGGCTAAACTAACTATATTAGCTTTTTGATCTCGTCAGATTAAAGCTCTGTTGATGGACCTTGATGCTTATGGAGGTGTAGACTCAAATGGCATTTTTTCTTTGTTTTTTTATAAAGACAGCAGATTTCTTAGCTCCAAAGTTATCTGTTGATTTTTGCAAATTAGCAAGAAGAGGAGCTTTTAGCACTTGTTGGAGAATTGGTAATGTTACTCCTCTATGTAAATGTGTTTGTGGTACCTCAAGTCTCACTGATTACCGCCCAATTTCCATAACTCCCGTATTATCTAAAGTTTTTGAACGTCTTCTGGCAAAACGTCTTAATAGGTTTGCTGAAGGTAATCATCTATTCCCTATTTTGCAATTTGGTTTTTGTAAAGGCCTTGGAGCATGTGATGCCCTTCTTACAATCTCCAATGCTGTACAGAAATCCCATGATTCTGGTCAGGAAGTTTGTATGATTGGCCTTGATTTTAGTGCTGCCTTTGACCGTGTTAATCATGAGGCCCTTGTTTTCAAACTCAAACAGTTTGGAGTGGGTGGGTTGTTTCTTAGCATTATTATTGATTTTTTAAGTAATAGATTTCAAAGAGTTGTTGTTGATGGGCACCATAGTGAGTATAGGAATGTGATATCCGGTGTTCCACAGGGTAGTGTTCTTGGCCCATTACTTTTCATACTATATACACATGACATGTGATTTGGCCTAGAAAACAAGCTTGTTTTATATGCCGATGATGCTACTCTCTGTGCATCAATTCCATCCCTTGAATGTAGATCTGGGGTTGGTGAATCCCCTAATAGAGATTTAGCTAAAATTATTGCATGGTGCAAATTATGGGATATGAAGTTGAATCCTAACAAAACTCAAAGTATGATTGTAAGTAGGTTAAGGACAGTGGCTCCTCAAAATCCGGATCTCAGTATTGATATTGTTTCTTTAAATTTGTATGACTTTTAAAATCTTAGCTGTTATTCTCGATGGCAAATTTACTTTTGAGAAACACATTAGGTCTGTGTCTTCTTCAATTCACAAAAAAAAATTGGCTTATTGAGAAAGTGTTACAAGATTTTCGGTAATCAATCTATTCTGGAGAAGTGTTTTAATTCTTTCCTTTTATCTTGTTTCGAGTATTGTTCTCCTATTTGGTGTTCAGCTGCTGATTCTCATTTCAATTTGTTGGACAGAAACTTACGGTCTATAAAATTTCTTATTCCTGATCTAGATATTAATTTTTGGCACCGTCGTTCAATTAGTTCATTATGCATGTTGCATAAGATTTTTCATAACTCTGACCATCCTTTACATTCAGATCTCCCTGGAAAATTCTAACCTGTTCGTAATACTAAGCAGGCAGTTAATTTTAATAGCCAGACCTTCTCCATCATGAGGCTCAATACTACACTGTACTCTAGACGTTTTATTCTAGCTGCTACCAAGTTGTGGAATGATCTTCCTAATCGGGTAGTTGAATCAGTAGAACTTCAAAAATTTAAAGTTGAAGCAAATGTTTTTATGTTTACCAGGCTGACATGAGTCTTTTTATAGGTTTTATATGACATATCTGTTTTTAACGTTGTTAAAAGTTTATATAGGACATATCTGTTTTGACGTTGTTACTGTTTTCAGAATGATTTATTGTTAATTTATTCTCATCATTTATTTATTTCCTTATTTCCTTTCCTCATTGGGATATTTTTCTCTATAGGAGCCCTTTGGCTCATAGCATCTTGTTTTTCCAACTAGGGTTGTATCTTGGCTAATAATAATAATAATAATAATAATAATAATAATAATAATAATAATAATAATAATAATAATAATAATAATAGTGTAGAGTTAGATGTTTTAAGGCCCGGGCCAATAGAGCGTAGTTGTATTGATGTAGTTAATATGAAACTTGGTTGTGACAGAGCTGCTTTTATTAAAACTCAAAAAGTTGAATTTAATTTTGATTTGGGCAATGTTGAGGATCTGACTAAACCTAGGTTTAAAGTTTTAAAGGGCTTAATCTATAGGTTTAGTCGTCCCACATCTGATAATTTGAAGAAAACTGGTTGGGTGGAACAGATTGTAGTACCTTCTCAATTCAGAAATTCCTTTTTGGATTTAGCTCATACTAATTTTTTTTTCTTGTCATTTGGGTGTGTTAAAAACTTTTCATAGCCTGATTAGGTATATTTGGTGGCCTGGAATTAAATTGAGTGTGAAGCAGTTTATCAGAGAGTGTGTGACTTGTCAGGTTATGGATAAACCAAATCAGGGTATTGCTAAAGCCCCGTTGCATCCCATACCTGCAATAGGTGATCCATTTTCTGAGTTAGTAATTGATGTAGTAGGTCTCTTACCCAAAACTTAAACAGGTTACGTATATTTACTAACTATCATAGATAGAGCCTCTCGCTTTCCTGAAGCTATACCTATGAGGCGTATTACTTTCAAAGATGTATTTGAAAAATTAAAGGATTTCTATTCCAGGTATGGTCTCCCTCGTGTAATTCAGACCGACTGCAGGACGAATTTCACGAGTAAGGTATTTAGGGGTAAGTCTGCTGAACTGGCCATTCAGCACGTTACCAGTGTCCCTTACCACCCGGAGAGACAAGGGCTGGTGGAAAGGTTCCACTAAACCCTCAAGTCTGTCCTCAAGAAACATTGTTATGATCATGATAGTGACTGGGACAAAGCCCTCCCTTTTGCCGTCTTTCTATCGGGATTCACCCTAACTCCTCCACTGGTGTAGCTCCTTTCGAGTTGGTATTTGGGCACATGATATGTGGACCATTGGAAATTTTTTTTGAAATGCTCAAATCCAACCGGAAGGAGAAAATAAATGTTAAAAGTTTTGTGGAAGATTTGAAGGGAAGAATGAATGATTAGTGCATGGAAGTTTGCCAGGGAAAATTTGAAACAATCCTAGTCAGTAATAAAGAACATCTACAAAAAAAGTAAAGGTACGTTCGATTGAACCTGGGGAGTTGGTTTTTGTTCTGAGTAGGGACCCGGCTAGTTTTCTCGACCAAGATATAAGGGCCCTTGGAAAGGTTTGAGGAAACTGTCAGAGGTTAGCTATGAAATTGAGGCTCCCGGTTTAAACCGTAATTGTAGAATAATTTACGTTAATCATCTGAAACCCTATATTGGTAAGCAAGGTGATCCATTAGCGATAGTGTCCGAGCCTGTGTCTGTGGTATTGGATGTGCCTCCCGAGGACTCTGACAAGTTAGGGTGTCAGTTTCCTTCGGATGCATTGGGTGAATATATGCAAAATTTGGAGATGTTTAAAGAGTAGTTTAGGTCATTTAGATGTTAACAACCGGGAGGATGACTTTGCTTTAATTCATTCCTTTTCAGGTCTTTTTCAGGCTGCTCCAGGTAGGACAAATATTTTAAGTCATGACGTTGATGTAGGTGATGCTTCCCTTGTGAAGCTGCGTTCTTACCTGCTGAACCCAGTAAAATGGGATTTGGTCTCTAAGGAGATAGAGTATACATTGAAACATAACCTTATTTAACCATCTGTAAGTCCCTGGAGTTCTTCTATTGTATTAGTAAAGAAAGATGGTAAGTTCCGCATATGTATGGACTACCGTAAAGTGAACACCAATACGAAAAATTATTCTTTTTCTTCCTTCGTATTGATGATTGTCTGGATCGGATTGGTTCTGCCAAATTTATTATTAAGCTGGATCTTTTAAAGGGTTATTGGCAGGTTTCATTGTCCTACCAAGCTCGGGAAATATCCGCATTTGTCACTCTGTTTGGCCTATGCGAGTGTAAGGTTAGGCCTTTTGGAATGTAAAATACTGCATGTACTTTTCAAAGGCTCATGAATAGGGTAATTTGTGGTTTGGAAGGAGTGGAAATTTATATTGATGACTTGGTAGTATATAGTAATGACTGGGATACCCACATGTTAAGGTTATGTAAGGTTATTGCAGCCCTTAGGTCTGCAGGGTTAGTTGTTAATTTGGCTAAGTGCGAATTGGGCCAGGCCAAGGTTTGATATTTGGGTCACGAGGTTGGTTTAGGTCAGGTGGCTCTGAAACAAGTTAACCTCAATGCAATTATGAATTTGAAATGGCCTGGTAATGTTAGAGAGGAAAGAAGATTGCTGGGCATGACGGGTTATTACCACAAATTTGTGCATAATTACTATGATCTTGCTCAGCCTCTTACTAGTTTATTAG
>NC_090753.1:8436947-8449447 GCF_036898095.1 Palaemon carinicauda
GAAGTTCACCACGCAAAAGATGATGCTGATCTACTTATTGTCCAGACCGCAATAAAGGTTGTGTCGCAGTGTAATGTTATTCTCGTTGGAGATGATACAGATCTTCTTGTCCTTCTATGTTATCATACTAAGAATGTGAAGTATAATATGTTCTGGAGGCCGGAGCCTAAAAAGGGAAAAAAGGAGCAACTTCTGAACATTGGACATGTATGTCAGAAACTTGGAGATGATCTTTGCAATAGCATTCTTTTTGTCCATGCGTTCCTTGGCTGTGATACAACTTCACGTGTCTTTGGTTATGGAAAGGGTGTGGCACTGAAGTTGGCACAGGACAGTGAATACTTTTGTGACCTTGCTAAGGTGTTTGGCAACTATGATTCCAGCGAGGATGAAATAATTCAGGCAGGGGAGAAAGCTATGCTTTGTGTGTACAAGGCAAAACCAGATGGCAATCTGGATTCACTGAGACACCACAGGTTTCAAGAATTAGTTGCCACTAGCAAAAAAGTTATTCACCCCAAATCATTGCCACCAACTTCAGGGGCAGTAAAGTACCACAGTTTCCGTGTTTTCCACCAAGTTCAGGCGTGGAAGGGTAACAGCCTGAATGCTGAAAATTGGGGGTGGAAGATCATCGAAGGAAAAATGTTCCCCCTTATGACTGATTTGGACGTTGCTCCAAAATCACTATTGGAAGTGGTAAGATGCAAATGCAAGACAGGGTGCGGAAAACGTTGTGGGTGCAGACGACTGGGTCTTGACTGTACACCAGCCTGCAGTGAATGCAGGGGGATCTGTGAGAACATGAACTTGGAGAACACTGACGAGACTTCAGATGATGATCGTGATATCTTGGGCATGTGAACCTACATTTAAGGAGAATTAACTGGCATGCCTTGGTTTCAATTTCAACAAACTGACACCTGCATTATAGATAAATAGACTCATTTACCATGAAAACCTATAAATAGACACCAAGAATATTGTCTTCGGTAGGATACTGTCGAAGTTATTGCGATTTTCAGTTTTTGCGTACCAACCATGGCAGCCATATTGAATTCATTATGATGTAATCATGACAGCTCCCTGAAATTAGTCTCAAATGATTCTTCGACCATGAAAACATGGGTATAGACACCATTTTCATAATTCTAGCTCTATTACTTTTGGCAATATAATCAAAAACAGATATTTCGACAATGGCTACCTTGAATTGCATATTTCACCATGTTCCACCAAATATATATTTCTACATTTTTGATATTTCTTTTAGCATGATAATTAAAAGTCATTGCAAGTAATTTCATTTTTCTGGCAATTTGTCCTAGGTCAAATGGTAGATTTACTGGACTATTTGTTTTGAAGTTGTGTTTTGAGTTTTGACTCGATTTCAACGTTAGTTGGTTTGAGATTTACTGGTTATTGAAGATATCTATCAGTAACTGAATTATTGTATCATCATATTCTTAATCATTATCTCTTCCAACTAGGAATGTCCCCCTTGTTTAGTACCTTACGGCCAAGTATTTTTTTCGTCATTGTATTAAACATACGAACAATGTCATGGTTTGGGAGAAATCGCGCCATTATTGTTGTTGCCTTGAATTCGTGCTGGGAGAGAATATCTCAACTTATTGGCATTTGTTGTGCCCGGATTTTTTTAGAAGTGAATACATTCAAAATTTATCTAACTGATATATGTTATTAACGTTAGGGTGTAGGCGAGTATTTGTGGCAGGCCTGATCGATTTCGTTATTTATTCCAGTTTATAGCCTAGTGTCCTTATCCTAGAACAGTTCATACCTCTATTTGGCTTGGCTTATATGCCCTAGAAGCCATTTGCTTATTGTTATAGTAGCCTGATTTAGGATATACGGAACGTTACTTTTGCTGAGCATCCTATTTCATATTTGATTGTTTGATGTTTGGTTGTGTTGAAACTGACCCTCATCGTGCGCCTATTATTGATACATAGCTTATGCTAGCCTGATAGGTTAGGTCTAGGTGTGTATTTGGTCGGCTATTACCCATGTGACTATTACTGACCATAAGCGGGGCCATGGGAGGTTGCATTTCTTATTCTATTTTCCTAACCCATTATAGTTCTTATGTAGGGCTAATATAAAAAAAAAGATTTATTCATCCATATTTAGTATCAGGCTAATAGACTGAGAAGCCTATTGGCTTAGTATCAATTTTTCTTTTGTAATATAACCTACAGTAAATTATCCTTTTTAATCCATTGTTATGTATCACTGACTTTCTTTCTGAGGACTGTAGCGGGTGGAATTTCTTGTTATTTTGACAATATACAATGTATGCCTAATTTATTAACCAGTATCTATTTGCATGATGCTTTTTGATATTAATTTGTTCCTTCAGGAATGATTACTTTAATGGTGTTTTTTTGAAAGATACATGCAGATGTATAGATTTACCCACGTTTGCTCTTATTATGACAAAGGAAATTTGAATCGATTAAACTAGTCAGCATTGTAAGGTATGTGAAAGAAAAATTTTTTGATTTGCCCTACACACTTTTCCCAGTTGCCTAATAAAAAGGTTATACTCCATTTTATCCAAGTAACATTAATTCTTTTTATTCTATTGTGTAGTTGGAATTATCCAACTTTTTTCCACACATAGTATAAATAGTAATGGGCCAAGAACAGTATCCACAGCAACACCAAATACAAAATTCCTATGCTGACTATGGTACCCATCAAGATCAATTCTTTGCAATCTGATACTCAAAACTTCAATAAAGATGATACGACAGACTCATCTAATCCCAGCTGTTCGAGTTTTGAAGCAATGGTCTCATGATTAACATGGTTAAAGACATCACTTAAATCAAGGCCAATCTTGCGTACTTCATGACGACAATCAAAAAATTTCTTTACATCTTTAGAAATTGTACGAAGGGCATCACATGTTCCAATGCCCATACAAAATATATGAACATTGAACGATAATTAACGGGGAGGAACTTTCCACAAAGTCTAATTGAGTAACATTACTAATTATCCAAGTGCAAAAAAAAAACTGTTCTACGAAATCCGCGGTTTTTTATAAAACACAAAAGAAAATTCCATCACGATCTTCAATCCCATGAGCATTAAGATACATCAAGAGTATTAGAATTTCACAGGACTAAAAATCTAAATTAGCTAGAATAGTTGAACTTTTTATGTAATTCAGTCTCAGGCATACAGGAAGGAGGAATATCAATTTCTTATAATTCTGTTAAGTGTCAAACACATCAGTCAAAAGTGTTCCATTTTCCTAAGACAGATAAATGTTAGACCTATCTGGATTGAGTAAAGAGGAACTGTTACATCTAAACCAATGAAGACGGATTTAAAAGTAGCTCCCCACTTGTGTCCCTGGATTGTAATATTTTATTTTTCATAAGTTGAAATATACACTCTACGAGCAAAAGCTCTCAGTTAAGTATAGTTATTGGAACTTGAATCTGGTCTGTTACGATTGCTGTAACAAATGACTACAAATCTGCAATTTAAAATGGATAATGAATTACTATATCTAGCATATTTCAAAGATTTTCTATAACAAAGAAGATTTTTTTGTGTGTGTACATATATATATATATATATATATATATATATATATATATATATATATATATATATATATATATATATAGATAGATAGATAGATAGATAGATATATGTATGTATATATATATATATATATATATATATATATATATATATATATATATATATATATATATATATATATATATATATATATATATATATATATATATATATATATATATATATATATAGATAGATAGATAGATAAATAGATAGATAAATAGATATATATATATATATATATATATATATATATATATATATATATATATATATATATATATATATATATATATATATATATATATATATATATATATATATATATATATATATATATATATATATATATATATATATATATATATATATATATATATATATATATATATATATATATATATATATATATATATATGTAGATAGATATATATATATATATATATATATATATATATATATATATATATATATATATATATATATATATATATATATATATATATATATATATATATATCTATATATATATATATATATATATATATATATATATATATATATATATATATATATATATATATATACATATATATATATATATATATATATATATATATATATATATATATATATATATATATATATATATATATATATATATATATGGATAAATATCAACACAACATCGTGTTCAAATAGAAATAAATTTCTACCTCATACTTGGGGTCAAACCCTAGCCCTTTCTAATGAAAGGCCAGGTCGAAACCAACCATGTCACGAGAGCCCATAAAAGAAATTGGAACCTGACGCTACCAGCTGTCCGAGGATTTACCTGGCGAGACATCAGTCTCTTACCAGGGAGTTTTACCCAATTTCTCGGGCCACCACGTGACACAATTGGTAGTAATTCATTCAAATTACCCCTAATGAGTCAATATGGATGAATATCAACACAACATCATGTTCAAATAGAAATAAATTTCTACCTCATACTTGGGATCGAACGCTAGACCCTTCTAATGAAAGGCCAGGTCGAAACCAACCATGTCACGAGAGCCCATAAAAGAAATTGGAACCTGAAGCTACCAGCTGTCCGAGGATTTACCTGGCGATGTTGTGTTGATATTTATCCATATTGACTCATTAGGGGTAATTTGAATGAATTACTACCAATTGTGTCACGTGGTGGCCCGGGAAATTGGGTAAAACTCGCTGGTAAGAGACTGATGTGTCGCCAGGTAAATCCTCAGACAGTTGGTAGCGTCAGGTTCCAATTCTTTTTATGGGCTCTCGTGACATGGTTGGTTTCGACCTGGCATTTCATTAGAAGGGGCTAGCGTTCAATCCCAAGTATGAGGTAGAAATTTATTTCTATTTGAACACGATGTTTTGTTGATATTTATCCATATTGACTCATTAGGGGTAATTTGAATGAATTACTACCAATTGTGTCACGTGGTGGACCGGGAAATTGGGTAAAACTCGCTGGTAAGAGACTGATGTCTCGCCAGGTAAATCCTCGGACAGCTGGTAGCGTCAGGTTCCAATTTCTTTTATGGGCTCTCGTGACATGGTTGGTTTCGACCTGGGCTTTCATTAGAAGGGGCTAGCGTTCGATCCCAAGTATGAGGTAGAAATTTATTTCTATTTGAACACGATGTTGTATTGATATTTATCCATATTGACTCATTAGTGGTAATTTGAATGAATTACTACCAATTGTGTCACGTGGTGGCCCGGAAAATTGGGTAAAAACTCGCTGGTAAGAGACTGATGTCTCGCCAGGTAAATCCTTGGACAGCTGGTAGCGTCAGGTTCCAATTTCTTTTATGGGCTCTCGTGACATGGTTTGTTTCGACCTGGCCTTTCATTAGAAGGGGCTAGTGTTCGATCCCAAGTATGAGGTAGAAATTTATTTTCTATTTGAACACGATGTTGTGTTGATATTTATCCATATTGACTCATTAGGGGTAATTTGAATGAATTACTACCAATTGTGTCACGTGGTGGCCCGGGAAATTGGGTAAAACTCGCTGGTAAGAGACTGATGTCTCGCCAGGTAAATCCTCGGACAGCTGGTAGGGTCAGGTTCCAATTTCTTTTATGGGCTCTCGTGACATGATTGGTTTCGACCTGGCCTTTCATTAGAAGGGGCTAGCGTTCGATCCCAAGTATGAGGTAGAAATCTATTTCTATTTGAACACGATGTTGTGTTGATATTTATCCATATTGACTTATTAGGGGTAATTTGAATGAATTACTACCAATTGTGTCACGTGGTGGCCCGGGAAATTGGGTAAAACTCACTGGTAAGAGACTGATGTCTCGCCAGGTAAATCCTCGGACAGCTGGTAGGGTCAGGTTCCAATTTCTTTTATGGGCTCTCGTGACATGATTGGTTTCGACCTGGCCTTTCATTAGAAGGGGCTAGCGTTCGATCCCAAGTATGAGGTAGAAATCTATTTCTATTTGAACACGATGTTGTGTTGATATTTATCCATATTGACTTATTAGGGGTAATTTGAATGAATTACTACCAACTATGTCACGTGGTGGCCCGGGAAATTGGGTAAAACTCGCTGGTAAGAGACTGATGTCTCGCCAGGTAAATCCTCGGACAGCTGGTAGCGTCAGGTTCCAATTTCTTTTATGGGCTCTCGTGACATGGTTGGTTTCGACCTGGGCTTTCATTAGAAGGGGCTAGCGTTCGATCCCAAGTATGATGTAGAAATTTGTTTCTATTTGAACACGATGTTGTGTTGATATTTATCCATATTGACTCATTAGGGGTAATTTGAATGAATTACTACCAAATGTGTCACGTGGTGGCCCGGGAAATTGGGTAAAACTCGCTGGTAAGAGACTGATGTCTCGCCAGGTAAATCCTCGGACAGCTGGTAGCGTCAGGTTCCAATTTCTTTTATGGGCTCTCGAGACATGGTTGGTTTCGACCTGGCCTTTCATTAGAAGGGGCTAGCGTTTGATCCCAAGTATGAGGTAGAAATTTATTTCTATTTGAACACGATGTTGTGTTGATATTTATCCATATTGACTCATTCGGGGTAATTTGAGTGAATTACTACCAATTGTGTCACGTGGTGGCCCGGGAAATTGGGTAAAACTCGCTGGTAAGAGACTGATGTCTCGCCAGGTAAATCCTCGGACAGCTGGTAGGGTCAGGTTCCAATTTCTTTTATGGGCTCTCGTGACATGATTGGTTTCGACCTGGCCTTTCATTAGAAGGGGCTAGCGTTCGATCCCAAGTATGAGGTAGAAATCTATTTCTATTTGAACACGATGTTGTGTTGATATTTATCCATATTGACTTATTAGGGGTAATTTGAATGAATTACTACCAACTATGTCACGTGGTGGCCCGGGAAATTGGGTAAAACTCGCTGGTAAGAGACTGATGTCTCGCCAGGTAAATCCTCGGACAGCTGGTAGCGTCAGGTTCCAATTTCTTTTATGGGCTCTCGTGACATGGTTGGTTTCGACCTGGGCTTTCATTAGAAGGGGCTAGCGTTCAATCCCAAGTATGAGGTAGAAATTTATTTCTATTTGAACACGATGTTGTATTGATATTTATCCATATTGACTCATTAGTGGTAATTTGAATGAATTACTACCAATTGTGTCACGTGGTGGCCCGGAAAATTGGGTAAAAACTCGCTGGTAAGAGACTGATGTCTCGCCAGGTAAATCCTTGGACAGCTGGTAGCGTCAGGTTCCAATTTCTTTTATGGGCTCTCGTGACATGGTTTGTTTCGACCTGGCCTTTCATTAGAAGGGGCTAGTGTTCGATCCCAATTATGAGGTAGAAATTTATTTTCTATTTGAACACGATGTTGTGTTGATATTTATCCATATTGACTCATTAGGGGTAATTTGAATGAATTACTACCAATTGTGTCACGTGGTGGCCCGGGAAATTGGGTAAAACTCGCTGGTAAGAGACTGATGTCTCGCCAGGTAAATCCTCGGACAGCTGGTAGGGTCAGGTTCCAATTTCTTTTATGGGCTCTCGTGACATGATTGGTTTCGACCTGGCCTTTCATTAGAAGGGGCTAGCGTTCGATCCCAAGTATGAGGTAGAAATCTGTTTCTATTTGAACACGATGTTGTGTTGATATTTATCCATATTGACTTATTAGGGGTAATTTGAATGAATTACTACCAAATGTGTCATGTGGTGGCCCGGGAAATTGGGTAAAACTCGCTGGTAAGAGACTGATGTCTCGCCAGGTAAATCCTCGGACAGCTGGTAGCATCAGGTTCCAATTTCTTTTATGGGCTCTCGTGACATGGTTGGTTTCGACCTGGCCTTTCATTAGAAGAGGCTAGCGTTCGATCCCAAGTATGAGGTAGAAATTTATTTCTATTTGAACACGATGTTGTGTTGATATTTATCCATATTGACTCATTAGGGGTAATTTGAATGAATTACTACCAATTGTGTCACGTGGTGGCCCGGGAAATTGGGTAAAACTCGCTGGTAAGAGACTGATGTCTCGCCAGGTAAATCCTCGGACAGCTGGTAGCGTCAGGTTCCAATTTCTTTTATGGGCTCTCGAGACATGGTTGGTTTCGACCTGGCCTTTCATTAGAAGGGGCTAGCATTCGATCCCAAGTATGAGGTAGAAATTTATTTCTATTTGAACACAATGTTGTGTTGATATTTATCCATATTGACTCATTCGGGGTAATTTGAGTGAATTACTACCAATTGTGTCACGTGGTGGCCCGGGAAATTGGGTAAAACTCGCTGGTAAGAGACTGATGTCTCGCCAGGTAAATCCTCGGACAGCTGGTAGGGTCAGGTTCCAATTTCTTTTATGGGCTCTCGTGACATGATTGGTTTCGACCTGGCCTTTCATTAGAAGGGGCTAGCGTTCGATCCCAAGTATGAGGTAGAAATCTATTTCTATTTGAACACGATGTTGTGTTGATATTTATCCATATTGACTTATTAGGGGTAATTTGAATGAATTACTACCAACTATGTCACGTGGTGGCCCGGGAAATTGGGTAAAACTCGCTGGTAAGAGACTGATGTCTCGCCAGGTAAATCCTCGGACAGCTGGTAGCGTCAGGTTCCAATTTCTTTTATGGGCTCTCGTGACATGGTTGGTTTCGACCTGGGCTTTCATTAGAAGGGGCTAGCGTTCGATCCCAAGTATGATGTAGAAATTTGTTTCTATTTGAACACGATGTTGTGTTGATATTTATCCATATTGACTCATTAGGGGTAATTTGAATGAATTACTACCAAATGTGTCACGTGGTGGCCCGGGAAATTGGGTAAAACTCGCTGGTAAGAGACTGATGTCTCGCCAGGTAAATCCTCGGACAGCTGGTAGCGTCAGGTACCAATTTCTTTTATGGGCTCTCGTGACATGGTTGGTTTCGACCTGGCCTTTCATTAGAAGGGGCTAGCGTTCGATCCCAAGTATGAGGTAGAAATTTATTTCTATTTGAACACGATGTTGTGTTGATATTTATCCATATTAACTCATTAGGGGTAATTGTAATGAATTACTACCAATTGTGTCACGTGGTGGCCCGGGAAATTGGGTAAAACTCGCTGATAAGAGACTGATGTCTCGCCAGTTAAATCCTCGGACAGCTGGTAGCGTCAGGTTCCAATTTCTTTTATGGGCTCTCGTGACATGGTTGGTTTCGTCCTGGCCTTTCATTAGAAGGGGCTAGCGTTCGATCCCAAGTATGAGGTAGAAATTTATTTCTATTTGAACACGATGTTGTGTTGATATTTATCCATATTGACTCATTAGGGGTAATTTGAATGAATTACTACCAATTTTGTCACGTGGTGGCCCGGGAAATTGGGTAAAACTCGCTGGTAAGAGACTGATGTCTCGCCAGGTAAATCCTCGGACAGCTGGTAGCGTCAGGTTCCAATTTCTTTTATGGGCTCTCGTGACATGGTTGGTTTCGACCTGGGCTTTCATTAGAAGGGGCTAGCGTTTGATCCCAAGTATGATGTAGAAATTTGTTTCTATTTGAACACGATGTTGTGTTGATATTTATCCATATTGACTCATTAGGGGTAATTTGAATGAATTACTACCAAATGTGTCACGTGGTGGCCCAGGAAATTGGGTAAAACTCGCTGGTAAGAGACTGATGTCTCGCCAGGTAAATCCTCGGACAGCTGGTAGCGTCAGGTACCAATTTCTTTTATGGGCTCTCGTGACATGGTTGGTTTCGACCTGGCCTTTCATTAGAAGGGGCTAGCGTTCGATCCCAAGTATGAGGTAGAAATGTGTTTCTATTTGAACACGATGTTGTGTTGATATTTATCCATATTGACTCATTAGGGGTAATTTGAATGAATTACTACCAATTGTGTCACGTGGTGGCCCGGGAAATTGGGTAAAACTCGCTGATAAGAGACTGATGTCTCGCCAGTTAAATCCTCGGACAGCTGGTAGCGTCAGGTTCCAATTTCTTTTTTGGGCTCTCGTGACATGGTTGGTTTCGACCTGGCCTTTCATTAGAAGGGGCTAGCGTTCGATCCCAAGTATGAGGTAGAAATTTATTTCTATTTGAACACGATGTTGTGTTGATATTTATCCATATTGACTCATTAGGGGTAATTTGAATGAATTACTACCAATTTTGTCACGTGGTGGCCCGGGAAATTGGGCAAAACTCGCTGGTAAGAGACTGATGTCTCGCCAGGTAAATCCTCGGACAGCTGGTAGCGTCAGGTTCCAATTTCTTTTATGGGCTCTCGTGACATGGTTGGTTTCGACCTGGCCTTTCATTAGAAGGGGCTAGCGTTCGATCCTAAGTATGAGGTAGAAAATTATATATATATATATATATATATATATATATATATATATATATATATATATATATATATATATATATACATATACATATATATATATATATATATATATATATATATATATATATATATATATATATATATATATATATATATATATATATATATATATATATATATATATATATATATATATATATATATATATATATATATATATATATATATTTATATATATATATATATATATATATATATATATATATATATATATATATATATATATATATATATATATATATATATATATATATATATATATATATATATATATATATATATATATATATATATATATATATATGTATATGTATATATATGTATATATATATATATATGTATATATATATATATATATATATATATATATATATATATATATATATATATATATATATATATATATATATATATATATATATATATATATTTATTCAAATAAGCCATGTATTTTTGATACATTAATGTCTGGATTCTCTTGACCCCTTCGGCATCAGAGCATCTGGCGAAATCACACAAAGAAAAGAGCTCATGACTGGCCGGGAATCGAACCCTAGTCCGGCAAACTTGTAGAGTCATTGACTACCATTTGGCCACGAAGAAAGATATAAGTCAATAACAATTTTGCTGTACTTATACCTGTCGAATTTATTTATTTTTTACTTAAAAATGAAATCAACCCTTCTTCACCATTGTAGCTAATTGGTAGTTTGTTATTTGGCATTCGATTAATGATATATTTTTGTACATTTAGAGGTGTTTTCTTATTCAAATAAGCCATGCATTTTTGATACATTGATGTCAGGATTCCCTTAACGACCTCGGGATTAGAGCCCCAGGTGAAATCACACAAAGACAGGAGCTTGTGAAAGGCCGGATATCGAACCCTGGTCCGGCAGACCTGTAGAGACAGTGACTACCACTTGGCCATGAAGAAATATAAAAGTCAATGACAATTCTGCTGTACTTATACCTTTCGAATTCAGGTGTTTTGTACTTAGAATTGAAATTAACCTATCTTCACCATCGTAGCTAATTGGTAGTTTGTTACTTGGCATTCAATTAATGATAAATTTTGCACATTTAGACATGTTTTTCATATTCAATTCAGCCATATATTCTTGATACATCAATATTAGGATTCTCTTAACGACCTCAAGATCAGAGCCCAGGTGAAATCACACAAAGACAACAGCTTGTGACCGGGCCGGAATCAAACTCTGGTCCGGCAAACTTAGAATTGATATTAACCCACCTTCACCATCGCAGCTAATTGGTAGTTTGTTACTTGGCATATGGACATGGGTCGGGGTATTGTAATGAAACAGATTTCAACATAATATTGGTAGTTAAATGGCAAGACAGGATTAAGAATGGAAATATGTGAGGAATTACTAGAGTGTCGTGTGGGGACGAGGTCATTGTGAGGGGTAGATGAAGATGGTTCGGCCTGCTCTTCGCATTCCTCAAGAGAGATTATCTCACCAAACGTTCACTGGGCTGCAAAAGGCAATAAAAGATTTTGAAGGCCCAGACGCACATAGCTGAGGACTTTGAAGCATGAAGTAGTAGATACTGATTGGAGAATTATTGAAATGAGAACTGAAGATATAGCTTAGCTAGTAATTATATATATATATATATATATATATATATATATATATATATATATATATATATATATATATATATATATATATATATATATATATATATATATATATATATATATATATATATATATATATATATATATATATATATATATATATATATATATATATATATAAGGGAATAGGTTGACCAGGTCACCTGCCACCCGTTGAGATACTAATGCTGGAGAGTAATGAAGTCTTCAGACTAGTCAGAGAGTAAAACATTGGATCCTTTTTTTTCTAGTTACAGTTGACGTTCCCTTTGCCTACACATACACCGAATAATCTCACATATTATTTACAGATTCTCCTCTGTCCTCATACACATGACAAAACAGACA
>NC_090753.1:8463524-8466024 GCF_036898095.1 Palaemon carinicauda
TAGTGATCAGCAGTTCCTTATTGCTTCACTGTAATTGATACTGAGAGCACTCAGCAGGAATGCAGAGAGAATCCCTCTGTTTGTTTTAATTAAGCTTCTTGAACATATATATATATATATATATACATATATATATATATATATATATATACACATATTTACATATATACGTATATATATATATATATATATATGTATATATATATATATATATATATATAAATACACACACATATATACACATATATACACATATTTACATATATATATATATATATATACATCATACATACATATACCAAAGGCACTTCCCCCAATTTTGGGGGGTAGCCGACAACAAGAAGAAACAAAACAAAAAGGGGACCTCTACTCTCTACGTTCCTCCAGCCTAACCAGGGACTCAGCCGAGTTCAGCTGGTACTGCTAGGGTGCCACAGCCCAACCTCCCACATTTCCACCACAGATGAAGCTTCATACTGCTGAGTCCCCTACTGCTGCTACCTCCGCGGTCATCTAAGACACCGGAGGAAGCAGCAGGGCCTACCGGAACTGCGTCATAATCGCTCGCCATTCATTCCTATTTCTAGCACGCTCTCTTGCCTCTCTCACATCTATCCTCCTATCACCCAGAGCTTTCTTCACACCATCCATCCACCCAAACCTTGGCCTTCCTCTTGTACTTCTCCCATCAACTCTTGCATTCATCACCTTCTTTAGCAGACAGCCATTTTCCATTCTCTCAACATGGCCAAACCACCTCAACACATTCATATCCACTCTAGCCGCTAACTCATTTCTTACACCCGTTCTCACCCTCACCACTTCGTTCCTAACCCTATCTACTCGAGATACACCAGCCATACTCCTCAGACACTTCATCTCAAACACATTCAATTTCTGTCTCTCCATCACTTTCATTCCCCACAACTCCGATCCATACATCACAGTTGGTACAATCACTTTCTCATATAGAACTCTCTTTACATTCATGCCCAATCCTCTATTTTTTACTACTCCCTTAACTGCCCCCAACACTTTGCAACCTTCATTCACTCTCTGACGTACATCTGCTTCCACTCCACCATTTGCTGCAACAACAGACCCCAAGTACTTAAACTGATCCACCTCCTCAAGTAACTCTCCATTCAACATGACATTCAACCTTGCACCACCTTCCCTTCTCGTACATCTCATAACCTTACTCTTACCCACATTAACTCTCAACTTCCTTCTCTCACACACCCTTCCAAATTCTATCACTAGTCGGTCAAGCTTCTCTTCTGTGTCTGCTACCAGTACAGTATCATCCGCAAACAACAACTGATTTACCTCCCATTCATGATCATTCTCGCCTACCAGTTTTAATCCTCGTCCAAGCACTCTAGCATTCACCTCTCTCACCACTCCATCAACATATAAGTTAAACAACCACGGCGACATCACACATCCCTGTCTCAGCCCCACTCTCACCGGAAACCAATCGCTCACCTCATTTCCTATTCTAACACATGCTTTACTACCTGTGTAGAAACTTTTCACTGCTTGCAACAACCTTCCACCAACTCCATATAACCTCATCACATTCCACATTGCTTCCCTATCAACTCTATCATATGCTTTCTCCAGATCCATAAACGCAACATACACCTCCTTACCTTTTGCTAAATATTTCTCGCATATCTGCCTAACTGTAAAAATCTGATTCATACAACCCCTACCTCTTCTAAAACCTCTTCTATATATATACATATATATACATATTTATACGTATATATATATATATATATATATACATATATATATATACATATATATATATATATATATATATACAATATACATATATATATATATATATATATATATTATAATCTATGAGACAGAATTATTGCTACAACATCTCAAATTAACATTTAGATACATATTATAAAAGAAAATATCAATGTTGTCTTTAAGTACACAATCCTCAACTGCAACTTTTTCTATAACCTTACGTTCCTAAAAATATCATTCCTGTTTAATTTTCGAATCTGTTCGATTCAACTTTGTTGACATTTTCTATTCTTAAAAAATCTAATGTTTCTTAGAACTTCACTTCGGTCAATAATCATTCAACATTTCAAATTTCAAATCTAATATAGACGTTTACTTCTATTAGTTGCTTTGTTTTTACAGCTTTAAATCGACATTTACATTTCATTTACTGAAAGTAGGTGACTTCAGTGAAGGTTTATATAATGTTATTGGGCTAAATAACTTAAAAAAATATATTAAAATACTATTTAAAACTTTATTTGTTGGATATTGCTTGGATTTCAATCTAATAACCCGAAAGAGATAATATATATTCATGAAATTTCAATTATGTACTATTTTCTGTTCCGATATCATTTGAGGTTCTGAAAGGTCACTTCCTAAAATGTTAAACTTTCATAGACTATTTGATAAGTATATAGTTCTAAATTTTAGTGCTATAACATGTTTATTATATCTATAAATA
>NC_090753.1:8468524-8474276 GCF_036898095.1 Palaemon carinicauda
TCAGATTTTATTTTTATATTTTTTTCTTATACGTACAATGATTTAATGTAGCTTTTTAATCTATCTATGAAGATAGAATAAGTACAAAGAATTAGAAGAAATACAGATAATTAGCAGAGAATGTACATTAAGGCCAAATTCTACATCAGGAATAAATAAACTTTGCATATTATTCAAGTTCATTTAGGGCGAATTGGATGTTAAAAGATAGAAAAAGACGAATTTCATATAATGAATAGAGAACGTTTTCAGATTACTTATGTTCATTAAGGGTGAATTTTACATAAAAATAGAAAAAAAAATTAGAGATCATTTATGGTCATTAAAGGTGAATTTCATATAAGAAATAGACAAAATGTTTACATTATTTATGTCCATTAAGGTCATGTTTTTTTAAAAGAAATAGACAAACTTTGTACAACATTTACGCTCATTAAAGGCTAAATGTTTAAAAGAAATAGACAAAATTTTCAAATTGGCTATGTTCATTAAGGGCAAATTTTACATAGGAAATAGACATAATTTGTACCTCTTTTATGCTCATTAAGGTCGAATTGTATATAGGAAATAGACAAAATTATAACATTATTAATGTCATTGAAGGCAAATTTCTATATATTAAAAGACAGACTTTTTATATTATTTACCTTCATTAAAAGGTAATTGTATATAAGAAATAGAAAAAAATTCTACATTGGCTTTGTTCATGAAGGGCGAATTCTATGTAGGAAATAGACAGATTTGTACATTATTTTTGTTCATCAAGGGCAATTATTGAATAAGAATTGGACAAAATAAGAAAATTATTTGTGTCCATTAAGGGTGAATTTGACATCAGAAATATTCACATTTTGCCCATTATTTATGTTCATTGAGGACAAATTTTATATAAGAAATAGAAAAAAAATGTACATTATATACATTCACTAAGGGCTAGATCTATATAAGAAATGGAGAGAATTTCCACACTGGCTATGTTCATTAAGGCTGAATTGTACATAATAAATACCTCAAATTTCAACATTAACCGTAAAAAAAGAAAAAAAACAGCTTAAAACATGTTCATACAGTTGCCCATGAAATCCAGAAAATTTTAAGCAACCAAGTCAGAAAAAAGAAAAGAAAAAGAAATATCAGTACAACAAAGAACGAAAGAGAATATTCAATGACGAACAAAAGACATGACAGCCTCCGACAGAGTTTCTTTACACCGAATAATATAGCGTGTCTCTTCCGCATATTGCTTTGGCATGTTCTCAAAGGCTTTTGAGTCAGGTTAATGTAATTGGGTAATCTCATTGTATAAGCTGTCTATTATATATTTTACATTAATAATGAAAGAACACTAACAAGCGTGCAAAAAGATATAATTTTCCATTGTCAGCAGACAAACAATTAAGGAAAATGGTAAAATAATTCATTTGAGATTATACTTACCGTGAGAGCCCAAAGAAATTTTCTGTCATAGAAGATTTATGTAGAAAAAAATATATTTTAAATTAGATATATGGTGGAAATATAAATGATTTGCATAAAAAATTAGGAATGGGATATAATTTCCAAACATCATCCATGAAAATACGTGGAAATAAAGATGAAAACAAATCTATATATTTAACGTTTCAATATGATAATATTAGCAAGTGTGAAGAAATCAGAGTTAAATATCTATTACCGATATTCAATTGATATAACGCCTTCCAGACGAAAATAAATATCAAGCCAATATATATATATATATATATATATATATATATGATTGTGTACTAAAAGCGTGACATAACAAAGGACACACCATTACATTTAACTGTTTCAGTGGTGATGAAATTAATGATACCCATAAATACAATAATAGATGTATCAGTTACTTAACGTAACTGTTAAAAGTAAAGTGTATCCCATCCCCTCTATTTAATATAAGTGTGTGGAACACTTATCTCATGTAAGAATGTAATCTTCCAAAACCAAAAAAATAGTAAAGACGAGGCTTGGCACAGGAGATTCGAGACAGTCGTTGAAGAATCATACCATATACGAGTTTCCTCGATGATCCAAGAATTCATAAAAGATGACCATCACACAGTCCAAGAGGTACAAGGTTTAACTTTGGGCATTTATTGGAGGAAAAGGAAGATGGATCTAATTTAAAGAGGAAACAAATTTGCAATAATTTTAAGGGAGAAAGAAAGTTGTTTCGTCATATAATTATATTCTAGGAATTGCTCACAACGTACATTTTAGCTATTGCAATAGTCCTCAAAATGACTATGAACTTACTGAATGTTAAGGGCGTTTTTTATCTACTACATTTCAAAAATAAATGTTTTAAGTATTTTTACGTAATAATGATAAAAAACGTAATAAACGTAAATTTTTATCTACTTATACACTCTAAAAATAAAGGATGATTGAATATCTTCAGACTATATTTTAATTCTAAGTTTATGTTTACATAAGTAAGTTTTCTTATCAGACAGACGGTAAACAGTCATTGCTAAGATCAAAATCATATTATCCCATAAATATCTTCTTATATGTCACTATTTTTGTCACTTTTCCTTTTCTGTTATATCACTATTTTAAAAGGATCCCATATATATATAAAATATATATATATATATATATATATGTATGTATATATATATATATATATATATATGTATATATATATATATATATATATATTTATATATTATATATATATATATATAAATAATATATTTTTTTTGGGGGGGGTGGGTAAGGGGGGGGGGGCGCTCAAGCCATGTCGTCCTGATGGAAGTTCCTAAGGTAGCTTCCTAAGGGATATGTTATAATATAGTTATATTCCCAGAGAATTAACCTTCAGGTTCCAGAATTCTAACTCCTGGAGCGAATATCCTTAAAATTTTCTCAAGGATATCGCATAATATCAGAAGACGCATTTTTGACACGCCACATAGCAATCTGCACCCCTAATAGCGTTTACGCTTCAAGGGGGACGTGGCAAAAGAATAGAAGGGGGGGCCGTAACAAGGTTACCCCCGTTCCCGTACTACTATTGACCACCACCCCAGCGCCATTCCCAAGATGGCGGACATTCCTAATTTGTAGCGATTTCACTCAGTGGTGTTTCCTGTTGATCTAACTTTTCGATCGATTTTCAAGGATTTTATTATGCATTCTCTAACTTCTTTCACCTTCGAAAAGTTGAGTATTGGGTCTTTACAATGAATAATTTTTAGCTCCCTTTTCACAGTGAAATTTGAGTAACCTATTGTGTTTAGAGCTAGCCTGTACCGGAGGCGCTATGAGCGCTGTCGTTCGTTTGGGCATGTTGTTTAGTTAGCAGAACGATTTCCCGGTTTTTAAATAGCATCATATATCATTAATTAATTATCTAATTATGTTAGCTATTTAGGCAATATATTCTTGTAAAGATATTTACATTGCGCATATTTCTCCTTTCCATGTCGATCGTATAGTTAGAGTCTCGCAGAGCGAGGTAACCGAGATCTCGTCTCGCCTAGGTAACCTAACCTAGGCGTGTTATTATACGATTAGACATTCCCCTGTTACCCTTGTGTATGGTGATTTCAATTATGCAGAGATGGGTGTCTCTTTAAATTGGATGAAACTTTACACCTCTCAAAAAAGGGAGATTTAAGGGTAATCCCTCTTCCCTGTGAGTGAAGCCTCAGGCTACAACCTTAGCGGGTCGGGACTCGAATTTTTAATTCAGGCATGACTTTCCTACTGTTTTTTCTGCCCATCCCCTGTAACCGCAGATGCAGTTTTTTGGGGTTTGGCCTGAATCTCAGAGTATTTAGTCTGTGATCGGTAGCTACCTGGCAAGATGAATAGAGTTCTTTTGCTACATTAGGCTACTGATATAGGAGGCTAGACCTCCCTAGGCCACTCCTGAAGGGTCCTGTAGGATATGACCCTTCTTCCTGTAACCTAGCAGACTAGTCCTGTGTTAGTGGACCCTAGGATGAGGAATAAAATTCTTCTAATGCTTAGTGGACACTGGCACTAAAACCCCGTTTCCTTACCATTATAGGTGGGCGGCGATGGTGGCTACCAACCTCTTAATCATATTAATCTAACCCAAGCTAACGAATAGAATTCTTTAGCCACATGGGATAGTTTTAATACAGGAACGGAGTTTGTTAGGTAGGGCAGGACAGGCTACGGCCGGCTCCTGATGTACCTTTCACAGGACCCTCTTTTCCCTTCACTTCTATCCCTTTATGTTGGCGAATCCCGGCAACCTTACTGTTGCCGGTGGGTTGCCGGGATCGACCAGACTCCCCGTCTTACAGTTGACAGCTGCCGGCCAGCAGTCTTAACATCTGTTGGCCGGCAGTAATGACAGCTGTGAGCTGCCGGCCATATTAGTTGCCGGCCGGCAGTCATGGTGACTGCTGGCAGGCAACCAGGGCAGCTGCTGGCCATGTTGGCTGTAAGTGGGAAGTCCCTTCTGTTTACATAGGTTCTTCAGTTCTTTCTTGAACTGCTAGCAATAGTGGCTACTGCCGTGGTGCTACCTACCAGGCCGGCACAGAACGGTGCCTACTCAACCGGCAGCACGCCGACTGTACTGATACTGCCGGCCGGCAATGCTGGCCAGCGGTGTCGGCCGGCAAGGTTTAGACAGATCCTTGCCGGCGACAGTACTGTAGCTGGATGGAAGCTTGAATTTTACATTCTCCCTTTCCATTTGAACTTCTTTCTGGAGAAGGTAGCAAAAGTAGACTTTTGCATCCCTTTTACTGTATATATATATATAAAGTATTAGGTAGCCTATTCTCCATGCTATCTCTCTTTCTTTTAACTAGCAGGCTAGATGTGCTACTATTAGCTAGCTATGCCGACGACATGCTGGCTGAACGACAGTATATGTTTATACAGGCAGTTAGTATTTTTGCAGTATAGGATATAATGCAAATAGAAAGCTTCTGTATATTTTATACTAGTAGTGGTTTCCAATATATTTGAAAATCCTACCCAAAAATTTGTAAAACCCAATCTCTTATTGAAAAAATTTAATTCTTCAATATTCTGATTAGAAATCAGTCTTCAGATTACCCTGAAATATTAAAATTTTAAGGACTGGAGGTTACACTCCTAACCCTTGAAGGGCAGAGCCCTTATCCTCGAGTCTTCATGATTAGGAAACTATATGTCAAGGAACTACCTTGATATGTAGCCCATACGAGGATCCTCTAATTTAAATGATAGACATCATGTCTCAGAAATGGAAGGGATAGACTTAGGATTTCCAGTTCATCCCGTTCAATCACCCGCTGAGAGTCATCAACATGCTGAGATCCTTCCAGGTGGGAGTAGCTCTGTTGGCTCTCAGGTAGCCCAAGAGCAATCTATCCTCCTTGAGGAAGGAACAGAGGCTGAGGATGTCCCTTAATTCTGAACCAGAGACAACTCCGGAAGGGTCAGACATTAATTGCCTTCGATTTATTACAGAGAACCCAAACCCTTCATTGCATGATTTTCTTGCCCTAGCGGTTAAGAAAAGATTTGGGATCTCAAAAGGCAATATATAATTCTTAGAAGAATACAAGTCTAAGTCAACTAGAAGACAATATGAGTCATCATGGAAAAAGTGGGTTGAATTCGTAAAAGCAAAAGGACCAAGAGAGATTTCAATGAACTTCTGTATGTCCTTCTTTATCCATCTTCATAACCAAGGTTTGGCGGCCAACACGATAACTATGTGCAAGTCAGTCTTGACTAGTTCTCTTCTATATGC
>NC_090753.1:8474776-8477276 GCF_036898095.1 Palaemon carinicauda
TGGGATTACAGCATTTTTCTTTGCCAACTAGGGTTGTAGCTTAGCTAATAATAATAATAATAATAATAATAATAATAATAATAATAATAATAATAATAATAATAATAATAATATTTTCATAGTGGTGAAGAATTTTAGGTAAATTTACAGTTTCATCCATTATGGGGAAACTGGAATAGAAATATATTTGTTGCATCAGAAATAGTGTAGTTCCAACGAATTTAACGTTTATTTTGACCGCAAACCATCCGATTTAGAGATTTACTATGTAATTGGAGTTAAAACAACAAGTTGTTCCAGAATGCAGAAAAACCCTACTTCATCGCAACAATTATGGGGGACACCAGGTTAGAACCGGGGTTTTGGAGGGGGGGGGGGGGGCGTCAAATGATATTTGCAATGAATGAATACTTATCCTTCCACCACCCCTCCCCCCTATACCCCTACCTAGCCCTACCGGGAGGGGCTTCGCCCCCACTGCGACCCCCCCTCAAGGCCACAGTGATTTTCAGGGCACTACTGAACCTAATAAACCCACCTAACCTAGCCTAGGGGCCCTGTACCCCTACCTAGGCCTACTGGGTGGGGGGGGGGCTCCGCCCCCCTGCGACCCCCCCTTAGGGCTACAGTGATTTTCGGGACACTACCAAACCTAATACAACCACCCTAACCTAGGGCCCTGTAGTACCCCTAGCTAGGCCTAGCCCCTACGACCCCCCCCCCCCCCTTACAGCCACTACCTAACACATCCATCAAACCAAATCCAAAGTGATGGTACTGCTGTATACATCGTTATACTATCACCATTATAATATACTCTATAAATTAATGAAGCTTACCTTAAACTGTTGGTTCATGAAGATGTGCTGGTGCTTTGAGGAAAACGTGAAGCCGTTGCTAAGGTTCCTTGACATGCAGGACAATTTCTATTTTGTAAAATTAGATTGTGTCTCTGGCACAAATCCACTAGTTTTTCAATATTACCCGAATAAGTTACAACTACCACAAATTCATTGTAAGTTAGGAAACAGTCCGGACAAGAAGATGGAATTTCAACTTCTTGTGCAACATGAGATGATGTGCTGGCTATGGCCTCCATGTCTAAGAACGAAATGAAATGGCTGGGTAAGATAATGTATTGTCGCGCTGTTGTATTGTTGCGCTGTGATTGGCCAAACATGTATGACGTCATAGTGGACAGGCGCTGTGATTGGCCAAACGTGTAAGACTTCATAGTGGACTAGTTTGTCTGCGGATTATAGTGGTTACAGGGCTCATTTAAGCAAATACAAGACACAGTCAACAATAACAACAGACATAGAAAAAATCTGGGAGGTAGACATGAGTAGCGTGAGTTTGATCGTCGATATATAAAGAACTAGGCATTTGCGACAGATAATATTTTACAGAAATACTACAAAAGACTTGCTTTACTCGGGAAATATATTATTATAATAGATTTCCCATAATGGATGAAACTGTAATAATACCGAATTTTATTAAGCTACAAAGCATATATTAAAATTCCTATTTTCGCTCATGTTTACATCTATGACGTCATTACACCGCCTATGCTACGTGTCAATCCAGCCGTCAGAAATATCAATAAGAATCATCAAAAGACGATTAATCAAAGAAAATATATGAATTGAGTATTTTAAGTAATCTTAGAGGCAAATGACAATAACCTTTAATGGAAGAGGCCGTAAAAGTGGATCAGGCCGATGGTTTAAGACATCCGAAACCCAATGATATCCTAAGTTACTATTGACAAAAATTATGTAGTGGTTTACGGACTGTGGCCAGAGGTAGCACCCGAACTGCCTAGGGTCCGAATGCCGACCACAACCCGACGTTCACTACACAAAAAATATACAACAGTGGAATACCCAAAAACCTGAGTAACAGTTCAACAGACCGGAGTACTAGGCACCACCCCTTGATTTATACTGGGCAAGGGGACCCCGCTAGAAGCTGACTTACCCGTTTGCTTCTCCTGCCTTTAGCTTGCTGTTTATAAGTAAAAGTAAAAGAACTTTAGGTGAAAGGAAGTATTGTTTTTACTGATAACTAGACACAGTGTGGGAAATTAAATTTTAAATAACTTGACTAAAAAAACAGTGGCTGAGAAGGGGGCACATTAGTGTTAAGGAACTGGAATGAGATGTTGTCTTCATAAAAAACAAGAAAAAAAATATTGATATGAAAAATCTGTTAGGATTACATTAACATGTGCCCGTCAATCCGAATAGAAAATTAAAGGCAAAATTAGCATCCATTTACGTCAAACTTCAGCATCCGGGTAACAAGATAAACAAATTAAACAAACAAGATTTCCACAGGTGGGATACTCATAAGTGTTCTTATACAGTACAAGTATAGACAAATGCACAACTAACCGTGTATCTATTTGGGCACTTAATGTTTGGCTATCTCCGCAAAATGACGGTTTTAGGCCCCTTTACGTTCACTTGGTTCTGGGGCAAACATTTAAAAAACT
>NC_090753.1:8484776-8497276 GCF_036898095.1 Palaemon carinicauda
CGGGAAATGTCTTGGGATTAGTAACATTGTTTGGGGAATCTTTTTATACATATGCGTTTACGCAGTGGACGTCTGTATTCATATAGATATTTTGATAGAATTGCAAGGGGTCGAAGAGATAGGAAAAGAAATACAGCAGTCATGACTCCCCTTGTGAGCCCCACCCCTGGACCTAGTGGTGTAGGCCAGACTAATCCTCCTCCAATTGTGACGCTTGTAAATGCCAGGTCAGCAATCCTTCCTTTTCAGGGTCGAGTCAATGGGTTCTTGCCTCAAAATGTGGAGTCATGGATTTCATCCGTCGATGCCCATTTAAATGCCAAACAAATTGTAGACCCTTTTGTACAATTACAAGAAGCTAAAAGTTTTATAGATTTTTCTAAGGGAGATGCGAGTGCGTATTTAAGAGGTGTTTCATTTCAAGAAGCAGTTACCTGGGATGGTTTCAAAGTTAGGTTACGCGCGGTCTATGGGGGTGAAGAAGCCTTGGATGTAGTATTAACGTTAAGAAATACACTTAATCAAGCCACTATGAATCGGCTTAATGTTATTGAGAGAGCAGCTCTCATAGCTGATAGGCTTAATGAATATCAGGACATTTTAGGTAATTCCACTTGGGTTACTAGAGATAACATCTCCGTGAAAGATTTTTTACGATTAATGTATTTAACTTGCATGACACTTATGTTGCCTGAAGCTTTAGTGAGGTGTTTTGATAAAAAGTTAACGCCTGCAAGTACGGAATTGGATGTATAAAAACAGATAAAAAAACACATGTCTAAGTGTCCAGATCTCGATCCCGTGTTAACTCAAGTTTTTGCCAAAAATGAAACAAAGCCACAAACAGTGAACGTAGTTAATAGTCAAGTAGCGGGAATGACGTGTTATAATTGCAAACGTCAAAGTCACTTAAGCGCGGACTGCAGAACGAAATTCTGCTCGATTCATAATAGTTCAACTCATTCATACAATCAATGTTACTCGCGTAAGACACAACAGAATCCCAGAAATACACAATCAATTCCACAGTCAATTCCATATGGAAATAAAAAGAAAAATCCTCATTTTAACAATAGGAAGAAACAACCAAATGTCAATGCAGTTCAGAGTCAAAAGCAAACAAACATTTCTTCGAATATCGCTGAGCCTGGGTCGTCAAACCAGACCTCGCAAGGTCAGACTAATTTTCAGAATGTGCAGAGCAAAGCAAATACCACATAGTTAACTCCAGAGGGGAAGAGAGTGATGTTGGGTCAAGGTCATTCATGTCAACATCAATAGTATTGAATAATCAATTTAATGTTTTATCAGATAATTGTGAGACAATAGATTTTCCTATGAAACACACGGCCGAATTAAATAAAACAGTGCATGCTCCCGTAGATTTGTAACGAATTCATACAATAATAAGCCAAAATGAGTTACGACCAACCTTATATGCTGTAAATTTAGAACACAAATCCTTTACGTTATTTTTTGACTCTGGTAGTCCACGTAATATTATGGATTTGAAGACACATCATTTGTTGTTTTCGAACTTTCCGATTGAAAAATCCAGAGTTAGACTCTCGGGTATAGGAAATAATGAATTAAATGTCATAGGCATAACTCATGTTCAATTCAAAGTCGGTAAACGCACGTTTGCCGATACATTTGTTGTTGTACAAAACATTGATATGTATCCAGCTGTAATTATAGGATACCCATCAATGGGAAATCAAAACATTATCTTAGCCCCTGCCAAGCACGGCGTGTATATCAAAGGGAAATTCTATAAGTCTTCTAATACCTTAAAATCAGTTTTGGATAAAAAGGAGACGACAAATGTAACCGTAACGTACGTTGAAGAACCAATAACTTGTGTTACTAATAAAGAAATAATATACGTGACCCGGCAGAATTCTCGTTCACCCGTAATATCATCTTGCACGCAATCTATCGAGCCAAACGTACCTTCGAATTTAATAGTGCAAATAAAGAAAATATTACCGGGATCTGAAATATTAATCCTTTCCGACACTTTGAAAACTAATGGATTGTCTGTCAAACAAGCTATTTATACAGTAGGCTAACATCAACAATGTAATATTGAAGTCTGTAATCATTTAAATAACACTTTGGTAATTCACAAAAATCAACATATCTTGAATGTAGAAGTTTACAAACATCGTATTCTTACCGTTGCTGAAATCAATCACTCTCAATCAGTTGTGGATGAATCCCTTTTGCGATCTATTAAAAATAAAATCAATAAAGACATTCAAGACGAAGAAATTCAGCAGAAATTTTTGGACTTTCAACTAAATATCATGATGTTTTTTCCACTACGGATGGATCCTTAGGAAAAACAGATGTGATCGAGCATCAAATAAGGTTAAAGGACAAGCAGAAAATTATCTATGTACCCTCGTACAGACTCCCTATGAAATTCCAGAATGAAATAAATGATGAAGTAGGTAAAATGCTGGAAGAAGGAGTCATTAGGAAATCAAACAGCCCTTATAATTTTCCTTTAATAGTTGTACCGAAAAAAGATCGAACATGGCGTATCTGCGTCGACTTCCGTCGTCTAAACGAGGAGACGATCCCTGATCGATTCCCAGTGCCATGTACTGACGATATTTTGTCTTTGTTAAGGCAGAATAAATATTTTACCAGTTTGGACTTACTTAAAGGCTTTCACCAGATATCATTAGAAGAAGATAGTATCCCATACACAGCCTTCAGCACAGCCAGGGGACATTATGAATTTTTACGGATGCCTTTTGGTTTACGTTGTGCTCCTATAACATTTACAAGAATGATTAACATAGTGTTTGGAGACTTGCTTGGGGATATATTGCATGCCTATATGGATGATCTTGTAATCTTTTCCAACACCTTAGAAGAACATCTACGTAAGTTAGAACTAGTACTACAGAGATTAAGACAACATAACTTTAGGGTAAAGAACTAAGGAATCAGTTAGCTTCAATCAATCAAATTATGGATTTAGTAAATGAACATTCAAATAATATCATTCAGATTATGGAAGTACAGGATTTGTTGGCAACGTTAACGTATTATGATTCAAAGATAGATCACATACATAACAGAATAGCACATTTCATTGAGAAATCCAAGGATTATGTAGAAGGTATCACGTTAGCAACTAAAGGTGTACTGTCGCCCCATTTGCTGAGTATAAATTACTTAAAGTTAATTCTGGAGAACTGAAGGGATAAACTAGGCTATGTTCCTTTATTAGGCGAACGTAGGTTAGAATTTTATTACAGCCTAATTACAGTAAGCGTTGATAATAACAAGATTAGGATTACGATTCCATTTGATTTTTCTGATGCCTGGCAATCTTACAGGATATCACCATTTCCGACTTTCATGACGAATCACTCAAATCCATTTATATATATATATATATATATATATATATATATATATATATATATATATATATATATATATATATATATGTATATATATATATATATATATATATATATATATATATATATTTATATATATATATATATACATATATATATATATATATATATATATATATATATATATATATATATATATATATATATATATATATATATATATATAAATACATATATATATATATATATATATATATATATATATATATATATATATATATATATATATATACATATACTTGTTAATTTTTCTTCCAGAAGGTGCCATATCAATTGAATATTAGTAGCAGATATTCACCTCTGCTTTCTTTACACTTGTTATACTTTCATATTCAAATTTTAAAAATACAACTTAGTTTTCATTTTTATTTCCACGAATTTTCATGTAAGTTTTTCAAATTTTTACCATAAATCTATTTTATAAAACTGGGTTTTTTACATGAATCTCCTATGACAGAAAATTCATCTCTACTCTCACGTTAAATATAATATCGATTGAATTTGTTTACCATTTTTCATAATTCCTTGCCTGCTAACAATAGAAAATGATATTTTTTCGCAGGATTTTTAGTGTTCCCTCATCATCAATGCAAAATACTGAATAGACATCTCACACAATGGGATTACCCAATTACATTCACTTGATGCAAAACCCTTTGACAACATGCCAAATCAATATGCGGATGAGACACTCTATATCATTCGGTGTAAAGGGACTATGTCGGAGGCTGTCATGTCTTCTGTTCGCCATAATGAATATTCGCTTTCGTTCTTTGTTATAATGATATCTCTTTTTCTTTTCTTTTTTCCGATTTGGTTGCTTGAAATTCTCTGGATTTCATGGGCAACTTGATGAATATGTTATAAGCTGGTTCTTTTTTTTAAGGTTAATGTGGAAATTTGTGGTATTTACTAAATACAATTCAGCCTTAATGAACATAGCCAGTGTAGAAGATTTGTCTATATCTTATATAAAACTAGCCGTTAGTGAATGTAAATAATTTCTTATATATTTTTTTTTCCTAATGAACATAAGCTATGTGAAAAATATGCCTATTTCTGAGGTCAAATTCTCCCTTAATGGACACAAATGTTGTACAAAGTTTATCTATTTCCTATAAAAAAACTGGCCTTAATTGACATAGATAATGTAAAAATTTCTTATATGAAATTTCCCCTTATTGACCATAAGTGATCTACATTTTTTTCTATTTTTTATGTAAAATTCACCTTTAATGAACATAACCTAAAAACGTTCTCTATTTATTATATAAAATTAGTCTTTAATGAACATGAATAATTTGCGAATTTTGCTGTTTTAACATCCAATTCGCCTTGAATGAACTTAAATAATATGCAAAGTCTATCGATTTCTGATGTAAAATTCGGCATTTATGTACATTCTCTGCATTTTTTTTTATTTCTTCTAATTCTTTGTACTTATTCTATGTTAACAGATAGATTGAACAGCTACATTTAATTACTGCATGTATAAGAAAAGTATGTAGCATAAAATCTGAATTAACCAAAGGAAATTTCAGTGATATTTATATTAAATGCAGATAGAAAGTAATGAAATCTATATTTATTAATTTTTTGGAAGGACAGTATATCAAGTACATATTGCTCTAAACGTTTGTACTTGATAAAGAATAAAACATTGTTTAATATACATCTCGAGGGAATATGAGGGTTAAGTTCATATTATGAACTATTTTATGATTGCATTTAAATGAGAAGTTAGAAATAAATATAGACATTCTAAATACTATTAAATTTTAAAAGATTTTGAGAAGATAAATGAATATGGAAACATATAGGCTGAATAATGAATAACGATAGAAATTCAAACTACATTTATTTATTATTTTTGTAAAAGACAACATTGGATATCATATAATTACAAACGCATTTGATTCGAACTCTTTGTTATCAATGAAAAGAATTTCAGAATAGTGGAAACAGACGCTTTGCTACGTGGCATATATTATTATTATTATTATTATTATTATTATTATTATTATTATTATTATTATTATTATTATTATTATTATTATTATTATTATTATTATAGTGGAGCAGGATGCTGTCACCAAAAAAAAAAAAAAAAAAAAAAAAAAAAAAAAAAAAAATGCCCCTTTCCAACATAAATAAAAAATCGCTTCTAGATCATTTCTGTCAACCCCGTATTAAATGTACTCTCTCTCTCTCTCTCTCTCTCTCTCTCTCTCTCTCTCTCTCTCTCTCTCTCTCTCTCTCTCTCTCTCCACGACCATTCCTGCCTGTATGTCAGTGTGTTGAACAAATCAATCAAGTCATTCCCTCTCTTGGTCTGTTTCTCATTTATCTCAATTTCAAAGGTCGTGTTTGTTCTGCTCATTGAATATTTCTGTGACATGTTCATATTCAATTTTTGGTACCATTGGCAGTATGACATTTGTTTACCGACTGTCCCACATATAGTAGTGAGAGAAATAATGTGTTTGAGGTTTGAGGTGAGAAAAGCAGGTTCATCCTTGCCAAGATGTGTTCTACCATGCTAGTGGTATTATCAGCTTTATTTCAGAAGCAGGTCTTGTGAAATATATTGAACCTTTGAAATGACATCTTTGTTTCTATATTTCTAATTGAATATTCACGTATTTTTTATTACAATAAACGACATCGGCGTTAATGACCTATGATGTCAGGATGTCAGAAAACATAAAATTATTCTATCAATATATATATATATATATATATATATATATATATATATATATATATATATATATGTGTGTATATATATATATATATATATATATATATATATATATATATATATATATATATATATATATATATATATAACGGATTTTGAGCGAAGCGAAAAATCTATTTTTGGGTGAGGTAGCCATGTCGTCCTGATGGAAGTTCCTAAGGGGTAGCTTCCTAGGGTATATTTGACTACAGTGATATTCCCAGAGAATTTTACCTTAAGGTATCCAGAATTCTAACTCCTGGAGCAGATACCCCTAAATAAATCTAACAGGGATATCGCATAATATCAGAAGACGTATTCTTGACACGCCACATAGCTATCTTCATCCCGAACAGTATTAAAGCTTCGAGGGGTTACAGTGGCAAGAATTTAGAAACGAGAATGAAAGGAGAGCCATTCATAAGGTATCTCTCCTATCCCATTTCGAGTGCGTATATGACGATGACAGGAGCGCCATCTTTATTCCTTGTAGCGATACACGAGGCGCTACAGATACTGTATTAAAGAGAGGGGTCAATAAGCCCTTTTTAAATTAAAAGGAAGGGCGGGTCTATCAGGACGACATTGCTACCTCACCCAAAAATAGATTTTTCACTTCGCTCAAAATCCGTTTTTTGGGCTTAGGCCATATCGTACTGATGGAAGTTTGCCAGAGCATTACTGTATTTGTGGATTCTCAATCAGTGCCTTACCTTCAAGAAAGTATTTTCCTGGTCCGTCTAGACCTAGAGACCTATGATGTTACTGTCATACATCATTTCATCTAAACATGAACTATGTTAGTGCTTAATGCCCCCTACAGGGAAGAATCGTACTAGACTCTGGAAAAAGTCTCGAGCAGTATATATCAACTATGGATGACAAAATGACAAGCTTGTATAGTGGTCTCACCCTATACATTATAAAGCAAAGGTTGTATAAGAGTCACCAATGTCAGTATGAATTCCTGACATCTCCCCAAGTGTGTCTACTCTTATTAAACTATGGAATAACAGTTGTATCCATATAAGAAAAAATTTTGCATCTCTACCACCATCCCCTTAGGGTAGAACGTTAATCCTTCCTAAGGAAGGGTTAAAGCGAGTGGATTTTTGCTTGAAGAAAGGAACAATCTTAAAAGAAATTCCATGTTAAAATTATCCATATTTTAAACTTAATGCCCAGTACATATCTAATAAAATGTTCACTATGAACTAGTTTATTAAAAATTTAATGAACATATATATCAGTCAACATTTATAAAAATTCATAAAATGTGGACGATATCCATTAAAGCATAAAGAAAACAGTAAACAGAAAATATGGTTTTGTCTAAAAGGAAAAAGATTTGCCACTTTAATCGAATTAATAATAATATTGATAAAGTCTGTATTACTGTTTATTTACACTAGCGTAAGAAACGGTTGGCACAAGTGTCCGTATTATGCTTTAGTTCACCAATGTCAATGGAACAGTTCGTAAGGACACGTTAATGGCCTATCACTCAGTGTGTATTAACAGTCTGTGACTACACACCCACCCTCTTAATTAATCGTCCCAAATTAATTTCACTGTTCCTCACAGATTTAAACAGCAGGTTTAAGAATTCTACCTGCTGCTACCTCAGACCTCTTGAGTTGCTCCACTTGTTTCGCATAGTGCATAAAGAACACCTTGGATGACTACCAGCTGGTGTACGAACAAAGATGTTCAAAGTCCCTATAATTAAAGAAATTTAATTGAAGAGGCAACTTTCCTTGGATCATGACTTGCGGGTGTACTGTCTGGATCTGCTCTACGAATAAAATAGGTGAGTTTCGCCCTTAGTTGTTTCAGAGAAGAATTTGAACCCGAGGTTTCCCCTCGGAACAGCTGTCCTCTTCTAAAGTCTGAAGTTCTATGAAGATAGACCTTTAAGCACTCCACTGGACATAGAGATGCATCTTCCTTCCGAGGGCAGATTCTCTAGGGACCCCACCTGTTGGTGGGTAGCTTGTTCTTGGCAAGAAACGTTGTGTCTGGAAATAGATTCAGTTCTCCCCCTTTCAAGAACTGAACGTGGCCTTCTTCTCTCAAGAGAGCCACTATTTCATTAACTGTAGCCCCCGAAGTGAGTGCAAACAGAAACATAACTTTTTCAGTTAAATTGCTGAAGGTCTAAGCTTAGCACCGACCTTCAGGATTTTATTAAAAATGTCGTTAGAAAGGTATATAGTATCGGTCTTGTCAAGTCAGACTTGCACGTTGATATTGTGTTGGCTGCTAAACCTTACTCATGAAGGAGAATGAAGAAAATAAACAGAAGTCTATCAAGAATACTTCTGGTTTCCTCCCCTTGACAA
This sequence comes from Palaemon carinicauda, assembly GCF_036898095.1. NCBI lineage: Eukaryota > Metazoa > Arthropoda > Malacostraca > Decapoda > Palaemonidae > Palaemon > Palaemon carinicauda. The sequence goes on from NC_090753.1 coordinate 8,493,302, forward strand.
AAGACACCCACTTCTTCCATGATGACTCATATTGTCTTCTGGTAGATTTGAACTTAAATTTCTCCAAAAAGTCTATACTGTCTCTTGATATCCCGCAGCTTTTTCTCATCGTTAGGGAGAGAAAATCATGAGATGCAGGTTCCGGGTTTTCTGTGATGAAGCGAAGACAGTCGACTTTTGTACTCGCTGAGTCAGGGTTGGATCCGGTAGCGGTACAAACTTCAGTCGTAGTTCCAATGCCAGAGGGAACCACACGCTGTTTGGTCACTTGTGGGCCACTATTGCCGCTTTCCCTTTGAAGGATCTCATGTTGAGGACCTTCAAAAGAAGGTTTTACGGAGGGAACAGGTAAATCCTGGACCATCTGTTCCAGTGTAGGGACATAGCGTCCACTGCTTCCGCTAGCGGATCCTCGTATGGGGACACATAACGATGTGTTTACTTGTTGTCTTTCGTCGCAAAGAGGTCTTTCTGCAGTTCCGGGACTTGACTCAAGATGAAGGAGAACAATTCTGCGTCTAGGGACCATTCTGACTCTATCAGTGGGAACCTGGATAGAGCGTCTGCTCTCACGCTGCGGACCGCTTAAATGTGAACTGCTGACAGGTGCCATTTCTTTCTTTCTGCCAAACGGAATATGGCCAACATCACTTGGTTGATTTGAGGCAATCTCGACCATTGTCGATTCAGGCATCTTACTATCACCTCGCTGTCTAGAACCAATCTTATGTGGGTCGAGTGGCGAGGAAAAACTTTCTTCAGTGTCAGAAGTACTGACAGGACTTCTAGAAAGTTAATGTGAAATGACTTGAAAAGATTGGACCAAGCTTCCTGGGCTCTCTTCTGGCGAGAGTGGCATCCCCAGCCTTCCTTTGAAGCATCTGTATGGATAGTAACTGACGGGGGAGGAGGTTGAAGAGGTATCGATATCTTCATTTGCTTAGCTTTGGACCATGGCTTGAGAAGCGTTCGCAGTCGAGTCGGTAGTGGTCTCATCAGATGCGTATTGATGCGTATTTTCTCCAGACTCCGGTTGCATCCCTTAGCTTTGCTCTTAGCACTGGATCTGTTATCAAAGCAAACCGTAGAGAGCCCAGCATTCTCTCCTGTTTGCGTCTTGATATCCGTTTTGATTTCAATATTCTCTTGACAGATCCTGCTATTTCTTTCCTCTTCTTCCCAGGAATGGAAAGTCAATGTGACTCCAAATTCCAGTGGATTCCCAACCACTGAAATTTTTGAGCTGGAGATAGTCGAGACTTTTTGATGTTGATCTAGAATCCCAGAAGTTCCAGGAACTGGATCACTATCTTAGAGGCTTGCATGCATTCTGTCCTGGATGCTGCCCACACCAGCCAGTCGTCCAAGTAGGCCACTACTTGAATCCCCTTTAGGCGTAGTTGATGGACGGCTGCGTTCGCAAGCTCCATGAAAATCCTTGGGGCTATATTTAGCTCGAATGATATTGCTCTGAAGGCGTAAAATCTTCTTTGTAACTTGAATACTAGGTAGGAGGAGAGGTGATGATTAATTTGAACGTGCCAATAAGCGTTTGACATGTCTATGGAGACGGTGTATGCCCTTTTTGGGCAGTAGGGTCCTTATATGTTGAAGTGTGAGCATTCTGAACTTGTAGTTCACTATGAATTTGTTGAATGGCGACAAGTCCAGAATGACTCTGAGTTTTCAGAGTCCTTCTTTGGAACACAAAATAGCCTTCCTTGGAACTTGATGGACTTTACTTTTCGGATTACTCTTTCCTCTAAGAGTTCTCGGACATATTCTTCCAGAACGGGGTAGTGTTGAAAGAACTAAGGAAATGGAGGTGGAGGACTGTTCCAGTTCCAACCTAGTCCATCCTTTATTAGGCTGTAGGCCCAGGGATCGAAGGTCCAACAATCCCTAAATAGATATAGTCTCCCTCCTACTGGAAGAATCTCACTTCTGCTGTTGTGGACCTGAGGCCTTGCCTCCTTGACCGTGTCGTCTCCTGAATCCCCTTCCCCTTGAAGGGCGTCTAGAAGAACCTCTGGTGGTTCCCGTAGCTTTTGAGTGAAAGGAAGAAGTCTGCCTTTCAAAAGCTGGGTGAAAAACCGGTGACTTTGTCACCACCTATTGAGGTACCAACTGGTACATGGTTGGAGGTTGTGCCTCTATCTGAGGCACCGCGGTCGCAGGAATTTGCTGTTGTTGCTGTCGGTAGGGCTTAGCCGCCTGAGAGGATAGCGTACGCCTTTTTGTCTTCTTCTTAGATTCGGGACCCTCATCCGGAGAAGACTTTCTTTTAAGGTTTAAGCCCCACTTTTGGAGAATGTTTCCTATTCTCCGTGGCGGCTTTGTCTACTACCTCTTTAACTACCTCATTGGGAGAGAGGTCTTCCTTACCCCATATGCAAGAGGAGATCAGTTTCCTAGGTTTGTGCCTCACCGCAGCCGAGGCGAACCCGAACTCTCTACAGGCTCTCCTAGCTTTAATAAAGCTATAGAAATCCTTCATAACTGTGGCCAGATGGGTTCTGGCCACTACCATGAACATGTCCTGTTTCTTGGGGTCACTTGCCATCGTTTCTAAAGCCGTTTGCAGCGACATCGATGCCGCAAGTCTTTCTTTCGTCTCTTGCTGTCTCCGCAAGAGAAACTCCGACAGCTTTGGAAGTTCCTCACCAAATTGACATTCAGCAATATCAGCTTCTAACATCCCGACTGAGAAGGTAATGTTGACGTCCTTCCAGTCTTTTTGGTCCAAGGGTAAGGTCAGGGATAACGGCTTGCATTCCTCCAAGGAGGGGCATAGTTTCCCTGCCTCCACCACCTTCAAGGCTGCCTTATATCCCTTTTCCATGAAGGGAAAGGCTCTGGTTGGAGAGGCCACAAAGGAGGGAAGCTTCTTACTCAAAGCTGGCACCTTTGAGTTCGTGAAGCCCCTCTCTTTCATCGAACTTGCTAGTAACGCCTGTGCTTTACTATGGTGAAAAACTATGACCTCCTTCGGCTCCGATTCCTCCTTTGAGGTTGGCTCCTTCCTAAGACGGACATAGCAGTCCGGGTAAGAGTCTTTGTTGGGCCAAAATTCCACATCTTCCAGGGGAATTGAGCCCAACTTCTCCGATATAACAATCTTCTCGGTTTTCATTGGCATGTGTTCAGCATACCTCCAAGGATTGGTATCCGAGCGCAAAGGAATATCCTTTACGTTGAGTCGCTTCTGGGGCCCACGTGATGCTGCGAGTCTATCTATCTCCAGTTTCATTGCAGCTGCCTTTTCATCATTCTTCTTTTGTTTTTGTTGAATCATTTCAACAATAGAAGAAAGAGTCCTTCCCAGATCACCTGGGATAGCAGACGATGTAGAGGGAACAGGTTCTGGGGCCGGAACCGATGTAACCGACACATTGTTGATTTCTTCCTCTTCTATTCCTGGAGCCTGGGTCAGCTCCCCCTCCTGACCGTCCTCCCAGAAGGTCCTTCTCTGTATAATCCGACACTTCTGACATCCTATCATCTAATTGGATGTCTTGAAGGGCGGACGAGACTTCAGAATCTACCGGAATCTGGACGGTTGGTATCTCCTCATGAGGCTGAGGAATGACTGCATCAGCCGATGCCTTAGGGAAATGGTAGGCCCTCATCTTCTTGTTTGGAAGGTAGGTGCCTGAAAACCCCTCACCCAGGTTCGCGACTTTTCCCTAGCAGCATCACTTGACTCCGCCAACTTAGGGGTGTCAAATGCCTCGGTAATCAGGTTAGAACATATAGTACATACCTGAGGGTCCCAATACCGGAGATCACCTTTGGAGACTGCGCATGCTACATGCCTCCTGCATAACTCATGTCCACAGAAGTTCTTGCTGCGGACATTGCAGAACATACTCCCACACTTCGGATGGTCCTCCTGTAAAGAGAAGAAAATCCATGAGTATCAAGTGAAGGCTTTTCACTTATTATTAATACATGTAGCTTCTACAGTAAAGCTAG
>NC_090753.1:8502276-8504776 GCF_036898095.1 Palaemon carinicauda
ACTGGTATTGGCGAGGTGAGTAAAATGTCAGGTTAAAGTTCAGATGTTGAATGAGAGAATATGGAATATGGAGGAGAATATTCTCTTATATACACAATTGAATACAAAATATAAGACTCCATTAAATACCAAACGTTTCAATCAAATAGAAGGTAGTAGAAACAACAATTTATGGGTTTTTATAATAATTTGAAATACATATTCGCGAAACCCTTTAGGGCTATTGATATTTATCTATCTATCTATCTATATATATATATATATATATATATATATATATATATATATATATACATATATATATATATATATATATATATATATATATATATATATATATATATATATATATATATGTATATGTGTATATATATATATATATATATATATATATATATATATATATATATATATATATATATATATATATATATATATATATACATATATATATATATATATATATATATATATATATATATATATATATATAAACTTTTATATGTAGGCCTACTCGTCAGGTTAGTTCTACTTCATTATAAACTACATCTTAGTGAATCATGCCCTCTTGTTTCATGACACAGATACACCTGTATTGAAATGAATAAATACACATATATATAACATTGTTAGTTATACTTAATTAAGTCGTACATTTTAGTGGATAAAGTTCTCTTGCCCCATATTCACCTATGTTATTTATATATAGCTTTTCTTTATGTAACAGGTCAATGGCCAACCCGTAAGGTGAGTTCCTCTCTCGAAGGTATAAGATTGGTATGTAAATTACAAAAGACTTTCTTCATAGATTTCATTGTATTCCTCATTCAAATCAGCAAATGTAAATTTACGTAATTTTCAAAAATTTACTTTTTATTTCCCGTATTTTGTTACAAAGTCTCACATAATTTGTTTAAGAGTGTTATATGACCCTTCGAGGTATGAACGAAGGCTAGTATATATCTTTTTTTATATATTTTTATGAGGTATTGTGTCATGTCTGTGAAAAAAAACATACGCAATTCTTATATATGCCATAAGTTTTTAAAAGACTCTTGAAATCCCCTGTTTTAGATCTTATCTTTTATTTATTTCAGAGAACGGTAGGTAAGCGGAGCTAGCTGAGAGAGATTCATCTCGCTGTTGCCTTGGTATGCGTCCATGAGTTTAATCACTGGCAACCTACTCCTGTAAGCCAGCTCCCAAACTTCCAGATCTCTGACCTAGAATAACCTTGAAGTTACTAAGTTCATATATATGAACCCCCAGGGATGCATAGAAGCAAAAGAGAAACAGCCGTCCTGTGAAAGAGCCAAAATTCATCCTCTCTTTCTCAAAGTGCCTATAGTGTGTTCTCTCCAAATTGATTTTGTGCTCAGCATATAGCGTGTGAAGTGTGTTAAAACATTGTGGAAAATTTGCCAGAAATTCTAAATTTACTGCGTTGTGGTAAGTGCTGGTATCGTGAAAATAATTTTAACTGGACCAGGGATATATAAAAGGGATTTTATAATTTTCATCAGTATTTATTTCAAGTGAAGCGATCATATAATTTTCTGAGTTTATATATTACTTTTGTCTTAGTCTATGAATTAATTCAGATTTAATATTTCAAGTCGAATGATTATATACTGAAATTTTCAGAGCGTAACATTTTCATCTTAATTCAAGCTTTCCTCAGACTTAATATTTCAGTTGATTAATTTATTTTTTTTATGTAAATTCTTTCAAAGTGTTGTAATTTTTATAGAATATATTTACTTATGTAAATAGTGTATTATTTTAATCACCAGATTTTATTTCAGTACTCACTCGTACCTCTGTTAAAGAATCGAAGTAAGAGGTTGTTTGATACAGTAATTCTTATAGATAATTTACCAGTTTAGTTTGAGTGTACTTAGGAAACCTATATATATATAGTGTTGCTATGTATTGCTGTCTAATAGTTATATAAATGTGTCGGAGCATAGGTATTGATATTTTCAAGTGTAAGATTGATGAAAAAACAAACAAGTGAGTTTTGAACTCGAGAGCTTGTTTAGCTTGTCAGACGTAATATGTATAATTATATATTTAAGTTCATAGACCACGGGACTATAATATAATATATATATATATATATATATATATATATATATATATATATATATATATATATATACATAAATATATATATATATATATATATATATATATGTATATATATAATTTTTATATATATATATATATATATATATATATATATATATATCTATATATATCTATATGTATGTATACATATATATATATATATATATATATATATATATATATATATATATATATGCATATGTATATATATATATATATATATATATATATATATATATATATATATATATATATATACATATAGATATATATTGATATGTATATATATATATATATATATATATACATATATATTTATTTATATATACATGTATAAATATATACATATATATAATATTATACTCCCGTG
>NC_090753.1:8509776-8527276 GCF_036898095.1 Palaemon carinicauda
TAAAATCATTGCTTAGGTGTGAGCTACACCTGTTTCCTCTGGAAACTTTCATTGGTTACTCTAGGACAGATTAACCATACGATTTTATTATCTGGAAGGCTGCAACAATTGGTTGTGAAGGAAACACAAGTGTGTTTCTTTCCTTTCTGATTTGTTATGCTTAACTGTGCATATCCAGTGATACGTAGTTCACTTGATACTCATGGAAATTTCTTCTCTTTACAGGAGGACCATCCGAAGTGCGGAAGTGTTTTCTGCAACGTCCGCAGTAAGAACCTCTGCGGACATGAGTTTTGTAGGAGGCACGCAGCATGCGCTGTCTCCAAGGGTGATCTCCAGTATTGGGACCCTCAGGTATGTACCGTGTGCACTAACCTGATTACTGAGGCCTTTGATTCCCCTAGGACGGCGGAATCAAGGGATATAGCAAGGGAGAAGCTTCGTACCTGGGTAAGGGGCTTCCAGAAGAACACCTCTGGACCTTATCTTCCAAGTGAGAAGAGGGCTTACCTTTTCCCTAAGGCATCAGCTGATGCAGTGATTCCCCAGCCTCAAGAGGAGATCCCCCAAGTTCAGATCCAGGTGGATGCTGAAGTCGCGGTCGCCTTGCAAGACATCCAGTTGGACGACAGGATGTCTGACGTGTCCGAGCGTCTGGAGGAAGACCTCCTGGCAGGAGCCCTGGATGAAGTTCAAGCCCCAGACATTGTAGAGGAAGAGGTCGACGAGGTGTCGGCTACTCCGGTTCAGATCCCTGAGCCTATTCCCTCAACATCGTCCGCTCTCCCAGTAGAGCTGGGACAGGCCCTCTCCTCCATTGTTGGAATGATCCAACAAATGCAGAAGGAGAATCAGGAGAAGGCGGCTGCAATGGAACTGCAGATGCAGAGGCTTGCAGCATCACATGGGCCCCAGAAAAGGCTCAATGTGAAAGACCTTCCCTTGTGCTCAGATGCTAACCCGTGGAGATATGCTGAGCACATGCCGATGACAACTGGAAAGATCGTCATGTCGGATAAGTTGGGTTCAGTTCCCCTAGAAGAGGTGGAATTCTGGCCCAGCAAGGGGTCATATCCGGACTGTTATGTCCGGTTGAGGAAGGAACCAGCTTCAAAGGAGGAGACAGAGCCGAAGGAGGTCATAGTGATGGACCATGCTAAGGCTCAAGCTCTGCTTTCATCTTCGATGAAAGAGAGGGGCTTCACGAACTCAAAGGTAGCTGCATTGAGTAAGAAGCTCCCTTCCTTTGTGTCCTCTCCTGCTAGAGCCTTAGACAGCAACAGCAACTCCAATTGCCATTGCCTTCAGTGCCCCAGATGGTGGCACAAACCCCGACCACTTTCCAGTGGGTACCCCAGGCCGTGTCGACACAGTCCACGGCATTCAACCCAACGTTCGAAGGGCAGTCAACTTCCTTTCGAGCAAAGCATAGAGGAGCAGCCAGAGGCTCGTCTAGGCTGGTACAGCACTCCACCCCCGTGCCCTCGGTTTTTTCAACACTCCACCCCCGTTCTGGAGGAGTACATCCAAGAACTGTTGGAGAAAAAAGTGATCCGAAGGGTGAAGTCCATCAAATTCCAAGGGAGGCTGTTTTGTGTTCCCGAGAAAGACTCGGAAAAACTCAGAGTCATTCTGGACTTGTCGCCACTCAACAAGTTCATAGTGAACTGCAAGTTCAAGATGCTAACACTGCAACACATAAGGACCTTACTGCCCAAGAGGGCATATACCATCTCCATAGACTTGTCAGACGCCTATTGGCACGTTCCAATCAACCGTCGACTCACCCCCTACCTAGGGTTCAAGCTACAACGAAGACTATACGCCTTCAGAGCCATGCCATTCGGGCTAAATATAGCCCCAAGGATCTTCACGAAGCTTGCGAGCGTAGCTCTCAAACAATTACGCCTAAAGGGAATTCAGGTAGTAGCCTACCTGGACGACTGGCTGGTGTGGGCAGCATCCGAGACAGAATGCTTGCAAGCTTCCAGTCAAGTGATCCAGTTCCTAGAGTATCTAGGCTTCAAGATCAACAGAAAAAAGTCTCGACTTTCTCCATCTCAAAAGTTCCAGTGGCTGGGAATCCACTGTGACCTAATGTCACACCGTTTCTCCATCCCGGCGAAGAAAAGGAAGGAGATAGCGGGTTCTGTCAAGAGACTTCTAGTTTCCGAAAGGATATCAAGACACGAACAGGAGAGAGTACTGGGTTCTCTCCAGTTTGCTTCGGTGACAGACCCGGTGCTAAGAGCACAGCTAAAGGATGCAACCGGAGTTTGGAGAAGTTATGCATCAAACGCGCGAAGAGATCTGAGAAGACCAGTTCCGCTTCGGCTACATACTCTTCTCAGGCCTTGGTCCCAAGCCAGACATCTAAAGAAGTCGGTTCTTCTTCAGCCACCTCCCCCGTCGGTGACAATTCACTCAGACGCCTCGAAGGAGGGATGGGAGGTCACTCTCATCGGAAAGAAGCCCAGGGGACTTGGTCCAAGCTATTCAAGACCTTTCACATAAACTTTCTAGAAGCTATGGCAGTGCTCCTTACCTTAAAGAAAGTCTCCCCGCGTCACTCGATCCACATAAGGTTGGTGATGGACAGCGAGGTAGTTGTGAGATGCTTGAATCGACAAGGATCAAGGTCACCACCTCTCAACCAGGTGATGTTGGCCATCTTCCGATTGGCGGAAAAGAAGAAGTGGTACCTGTCGGCAGTTCACCTTCAAGGAGTCCGCAATGTGACAGCGGACGCTCTATCCAGGTTCACACCGATAGAGTTGGAATGGTCCTTAGATGCAGGATCATTCTCCTTCATTCTGAGTCAAGTCCCAGAAATGCAGATAGACCTCTTTGCGACGAAAGACAACAAGAAGTTGCCCCTGTACGTGTCCCGGTACGAGGACCCCTTAGCGGAAGCAGTGGACGCGATGTCCCTCGACTGGAACAGATGGTCCAGGATTTATCTGTTCCCTCCTCACAACCTTCTGTTGAGGGTCCTCAACAAACTGAGATCCTTCAAGAGGGTAGCGGCAATAGTGGCCCACAAGTGGCCGAACAGCGTGTGGTTCCCCCTGGCATTGGAACTACGGTTGAAATTTCTACAGCTACCAGATCCAGTTCTGACCCAGCGAGTCCAGAAGTCGAATGTCTGCGCTTCATTACAGAAAACCCGGACCCTGCAGCTCATGATTTTCTCTCCCTAGCAGTGATAAAGCGTTTCGGGATTTCGAAAGCCAGCATAGACTTCCTAGAGGAATATAAGTGCAAATCTACTAGAAGGCAATATGAGTCATCTTGGAGAAAATGGGTGGCCTTTGTCAAGGCGAAGAATCCGCAGGAGATCTCGACACAATTCTGCTAGGCTCAGACCTTCAGCACCTCCAAAGCCCATTTCATGGTCTTTAGACAAAGTTCTTCATTTCGCTTCTCTGTTGAGCAATGAGGAGTGTGCGTTAAAGGATTTGACCCAAAAAGTTATTTTCCTATTTGCACTCGTGTCCGGGGCCAGGGTTAGTGAGATTGTAGCCCTCTCGAGAGAGGGAGGTCGTGCTCAGTTCCTGGATGGGGGAGAACTGAACCTGTTTCCGGATCCTACGTTTCTCACCAAGATTGAGTTACCCACCAACAGGTGGGGTCCCTGGAGAATCTGCCCTCTGAAAGAAGATGCATCTCTATGTCCAGTAGAATGCCTAAAGGTCTATCTTCGTAGAACTTCAGACTTCAAGGGTGGTCAACTATTCAGGGGAGAAACATCAGGCTCAAATTTATCTCTGAATCAACTCAGAGCGAAAATCACATATTTTATTCGCAGAGCGGATCCTGACAGTACACCCGCAGGTCACGATCCGAGGAAAGTTGCCTCATCCTTAAATTTCTTTAATTGTATGGATTTTGAACATCTTCGGTCATACACTGGCTGGAAGTCTTCCAGAGTGTTCTTTCGCCACTATGCGAAGCAAGTAGAGGAACTAAAGAGATCTGTGGTAGCAGTGGGTCGCGTCGTTAACCCTGCTGTTTGATTCTGCGAGGAACAGTGGTTTTAATTGGGACGATTAATTCCAGGGTGAGTGTGTAGTTACATACTGTACAACAAACTAAGTGTGGGCACTGAGTTGCCCACGTTGACTGTTCCATTTCCAAAGGTGAACCTAGCATAAGTGCAGACATGTGTGCCGAGCGTTTCTAACGCTAATGTGATTGATTAGTAATACAGACTTTTATGACTTTGATACCTCGGTATGTTAAAAGTGGCAATAATGTTTTTTCTTTCAGATAAACAAGTTCTGTTTACTATCATACTTATGCTTAAAGTTTTGGTTATCCTCTTCTTATATATATATATATATATATATATATATATATATATATATATATATATATATATATATATATATATATATATATATATATATATATATATATATATATATATATATATATATATATATATATATATATATATATATATATATAATTGTTGTTAACCTGTCTATTTATTGTCTGTCAATAAACTTGTTCTTGAGAACCTTGCGTCTCCTTCACCTGTGTCAATTTATTGGTATAATTGAGCATTCATTCCATGTACTTTATCTGGGATAATTCTAATAGATTGTTCCTTTATGCAAGCTATGTTGCATTGGTTTATGGTTTCCCTTAACGGGAGGACTCCATCCCATAAGGGGACGGTGGCAGATTTACAAGTTTCCTCCTATGCGGATATAAACCTTTGTCCAATACAAGTATTGTGCGGAGAACTGGTCGATATTTCATATTGACGCAGTGGTTCTTTACAAACTATGCTTTACTTAATATAGGGTGGAGACCACTATATTGGCTTGCCTGGTAATCATACATAGGTATATGTACTCTTCAAGACTTTTCCAGAGTCTAGTAGGACTCTTCCCTGTAGGGGGCAGGAAGCTCTTACATGGTTTATGGTTAGTTGGAAATATGTATAACGGTAACATCTTAGGTCTCTAGGTCTAGTCGACCGGGGAATTACCTCCGGGGACTACGGCACGTTCTGAGAATCCACAGATACAGTAATGCTCTGGTATACTTCCATCAGGACGACATGGCTTGAGCCCAAAAAACGGATTTTGAGCGAAGCGAAAAGTCTATTTTTGGGTGAGATGGCCATGTCGTCCTGATGGACCCGCCCTTCCCTTTCTATGAAAGGGCTGTAGGACCCCTCCCTACATACAGTATCTGTAACACCTCGTGTATCGCTACAAGGAATACAGATGGCGCCAGGATTGGCGCAATGCATGCTTACGAAACGGGAGAAGAGAGAGCCTTGGGAACGGCTCCCCTTTTTCTTTCTCGTTTTCGTTTTCTTGCCAATTGACCTCTTCGATGTGTTATCTCTGTTTGGGGTGCAGATTGCCATGTGGCGTGTCAAGAATACGTCCTCTTATATGTCGCGATATCCCTTTCATTAGGGATATTCGCTCCAGGAGTTAGAATTCTGGGTACCTTAAGGTAAATTCTCTGGGAATATCACCGTAGTTGTAATATACCCTAGGAAGCTACCCTATAGGAACTTCCATCAGGACGACATGGCCATCTCACCCAAAAATAGATTTTTCGCTTCGCTCAAAATGCGTTATATATATATATATATATATATATATATATATATATATATATATATATATATATATATATATATATATATATATATATATATATATATATATATTTACACACTCACACCCACACACACACACATATATATATATATATATATATATATATATATATATATATATATATATATATATATATATATATATATATATATATATATATATATATATATATATATATATATACACACACACACACACACATATATATATATATATATATATATATATATATATATATATATATATATATATATATATATATTATGTGTGTTTATGCACGTAATTATAGCCTATATGTGTACATGCATATGCATGCACAAAACCTATACAGTATATAAACTGTATAAAAGACTAATGTATTGCACATAGAGCAAGAATTGAAGATAATGCATAAAAACCATAGTCTCTGTTGAAAGATAGGGAAATTAAATTTACATCGACATTGAAGGATTCGTAGGTGTATTTGGAAGTAAAATCTATGAATTATGATATTATTTTGAAAGGTGGAGTTAAAAAGTCTTGATATCCAGTGTCTGATGTAGTATACAACAGAACTGACAAGTGAGCATTTGAATCAATGCTTCTCTGAACAAAAATATTGAGATTTGGTGACATATTAAAAGATGTTCTTGGTATTAGTTTCCTGGAAATCTGTTGGAATTGAAAGGAGAAATTTTGATTATGTTATTATTATTATTTTTTCCCGTATACATTTGGATAACAAAGGTTAACGCGAAGTTTCCTATTTTTAGCACTTAAGAAATAGATATCTGCTCTAGGCTTGAAGTGAGGATGGCATGTTCATCATTGCCAACATTCTTGGTCATGATATGTTGGTATTATTAGATTTATTTCAGATGCAGGTCTTCTGAAAGCTATTTAACTTCTATGAAATCTTAGCTTTATAGGGTTTATATTGAATTCCGTTTATTACTTATTCATAACAAACGATATCGATATTAATGAAGTTCCATACCAGGATTTCAGAGAACTACAAATCAATCAATAAATCAGTGTTTTAACTGTTATTCTCATCAAATGAGAGCATTTTTATAACATAGGAATTAGGCAACTCCATTATGCAACAAGTAAAGAAAGATTATAGGACATTAGAATCTGAAATTATATTGGCTCCAGTATAGATGCATCTATTTCATTAAAAGTGACGATTAGCACATCCACCCGCTCTTCGAGCGTGCATTAAATAATATAGCATCACATGTTGATAAGAATACTAGCATCTCATGCTCATTTTGTTGATCTAACTATGAGGCCACAGATTTCCGATGGTTTTATATACGCAGGTATCTTATCTCTTCTGGAGTCTGGGATTCTCTTTAGTACAGAAACATTAAATGGGGAAGGATATGTTTCCGATCAATAGCGATCAATTTATTCTCTTTTATGTGAGAGATATAAACACAAAAGTAGTTAATGGATTATAAAGGCCATCTCCATTATCAACACCATTTAAACTAAATGAACAGACATATTTATTTTTTTTTTTAATCTCCCATTTAATCTATATAGAGTAATTCATGCGAAACAGTTCTATCTCCTCACTTCATCATGGTAAAAAGTAAATTAGAAAATAAATTCATAGAAAAAAAGAAACAACAAAACTGAAATGAAAGCCACAGTCACGCAGAGTATCATCAATATGCTTAAGCAATTAATAGTCGTTAAAAATATATAATCAATTGTCGTTATGTAACAAATTGCTAGTATTGTAACAATCAACGAAATAATGTTTACATTGTACTTCCTTACAATTTGATTAACAAGATTAGTATCTAGTTTAAAAAGACTAGAGCTGAGATTTAAAATTTAATTATTAGAATATTTAATAAAAGCAGATTCAATAATATTTCTTTTAACAAGGTTTTTACAAGAAAACATCTCTGGGTAGTTTTCCCAGTCAATACAGGGGCTGAAATCATTCACGTGGACAAAAGGGCACTAGACATTTGTCCTGTCCTAAATGCATAACGATGTTGTTTGATTCGGTTGTCAAGCAGTTTTCCAGTTTGACCCAAATACTTCTTTTCATACCCAGTACGCGGAATTATGCAAATAGAGCCATTATTATATTTCTGAGAATTATTTATTATGATATTCATTACTGTTCCTGAATTTTTAAAAACTCTCTTTGTTTAGAATACTTTCAATAAGTCTTTGATATAAGCAAAATTTTAATTGTATGGAAGTACCGGCACATTCTTATTCTTAAAACATTTCTTTTTTCTTATCGGAATAAAATATGTTTTTAGTTATCTGTAGAGACTTGTCAATTTAGTTCCTATTTCAATAATTCTACGAAATTCTGCTTCTATAAATTCGGGGATGCAAATCCTCCAAGTCCTTAAAAAGACACTTAAAAAAAATAAATAAATAAATCGCACTAGTTTGATGATTTTAATAATTATGAATGTGTGAACAAACGTAAATAGTTTTCCTGTAAATATAAAAAAAAAACAAAGCCTCCCTCATTTCTATGCACCAAAACATCTTGAAATGGCTATTTATAATAATTTCTTCTTCAACAGTGAAATTTATGGAGTATACTAAACTATTTAACTTTTCTAAAAAAAAAAAAAATATTTAAATTCTTTTATGTGTAACACTCGTAAAACTTCCTAGCGCATTCAATTGCAGTTTTAGTTTTAAGCGCTATCAGTTCTGTATATCGAGTCAAAGCATCTACAATTACTAAGAGGTGCTTATTTCCTCTGCCTGACTCGTAAAATCATGTTAATATAAATCTAAATGTATCCTTTCAAATGGTTGATTAGGCACGGAATAAGCCTCTAGGCTGACAGGTGTTTTCGTATGCCCTTGGTTTTCCTGACAAGGGCGACAATTAGCTACGTGTTTTTTTATATCTGAAAGCATCGTAAGCCAATAAAACAATGATTTGGCTTTCTGTGACATTATGGAGAACCACGGGTGTCCATGCAATGGATTTGCATGCAACCAATTTAGGACAATGGATATAAGTGAGATTGGTACCACTACCTGGTCGTTAGTCACATGTGGTGTATTGCGGGTTTTCCTTGTCACGGTCCTACACGGAATATTGTCTTTGATTATATAATTCTGCTGCGTATACTTTATATATTCCTTTTCCTTACGATTTCCTTCCAAAGCATTTAAAATTTTTTCTAATTTTTGATCTTTTCTTTGCCCAGTCTGTAATAATTCAGCGCTCCAGCCCAGATCTTCCTGTTCAGATATAGTTTTAACAATAGGCATGGATGTTAATATATCTATTAATTCAGGTAATGGCTCCGTACAAGATGACACGGGGTTGCGTGATAATGCACCAGCAATGATATTTGCTTTCCCTGGTAAATACCAGATTATCGCGCCAAAATCTCGGATGATCAAATGCCACCGAGTTCGTTTGGGGCTCTGACTAAAGCCTTTAAAGAAGTCGGTTAGGGGTTTATGATCAGTAAGAACCTTGACGGGATAACCGTATATTATGAACTTGAAACGCACTAGTGAATTAACAATAGCTAGTCCTTCCTTGTCTATTACTGCATACTTACTTTCGGAAGTTCTCAGTTTTCGAGAATAAAAAGCTATAGGGAAAAACGGTTTTTCATATTGCTGAAGCAATACCCCTCCTACTCCTAAGTATGAGGCGTCTGTTGCAATGAAGAATTCCTTACCGAAGTCAGGAAATTTTAAAATAGGAGAACTACACAGTTCATCTTTTTAGGTATTAAACGCCTGTTGATGCTGCTCAGACCATATGAAATTTACACCCTTCTTCGTAAGATCAGTTAAGGGAGCAGCTATTATTGAATAATTGCGTATAAAACGCCTGTAATATCTACTACACCCCGGAAATTGCTGTATTCCCTCGACATTAGTAGATATCGGAAAGTTATGGATAGCCGACACCTTATCGTGGACTACTTTAAGACCTTGGCTAGACACCATAAAACCCAAATAGACCAATTCCGTTTTGAAAAATTCACACTTACTAATCTTTACTCTTAAGTTATGTTATCTTAGTCTCTGTAGTACTAGTTCTAGTTTACGTAGATATTCTTCTAAGGTGTTGGAAAAGATTACAAGGTCGTCCATATAGGCATGTAATATATCCTCTAGCAAGTCTCCAAACACTATGTTAATCATTCTAGTAAATGTTATGGGAGCACAACGTAAACCAAAAGGCATACGTCAAAATTCATAATGTCCCCTGGCTGTGCTGAAGGCAGTGTATGGGATACTATTTTCTTCTAATGATATCTGGTGAAAGCCTCTAAGTAAGTCCAAACTGGTAAAATATTTATTCTGACCTAACAAAGATAAAATATCGTCAGTACATGGCACTGGGAATCGATCAGGGATCGTTTCCTTACTCAAGCGACGGAAATCTTCGCAGATACGCCATGTTCGATCTTTTTTTGGTACAACTATTAATGGAAAATTATAAGGGCTGTTCGATTTCGTAATGATTCCTTCTTCTAGCATTTTACCTACTTCATCATTTATCTCATTCTGGAATTTCATAGGGAGTCTGTACGAGGGTACATAGATAATTTTCTGCTTGTCCTTTAACCTTATTTGATGTTCGATAACATCTGTTTTTCCTTAGGATCCATCCGTAGTGGAAAAAACATCATGATATTCAGTTAAAAGTCCAAAAAAATTCTGCTGAATTTTTTCTTTTTGAATGTCTTTATTGATTTTATTTTTAATAGATTGTAAAAGGGATTCATCCGCTACTGATTGAGCGTGATTAATATCAGCGACAGTAAGAATACGATGTTTATAAACTTCTACATCCAAGATATGTTGATTTTTGTGAATTACTAAAGTGGTATTTAAATGATTACAGACTTCAATATTACATTGTTTCTGTGAGTCTACTGTGTAAATGGCTTGTGAGACGGACAATCCGTTAGTTTTCAAAGTGTCGGAAAGGATTAATATTTCAGATCCCAGTAACGTTTTCTTTACTTGCACTATTAAATTCGAAGGTACGTTCAGCTCGATAGATTGCGTACGAGATGATATTACGGGTTAACGAGAATTCTGTTGGGACGCGTATATTATTTCTTTATTAATGAGACAAGTTATTGGTTCTTCAACGTACGTTACTGTTTTATTTGTCGTCTCCTTTTTATCCAAAACTGATTTTAAGGTATTAGAAGACTTATAGAATTTTCCTTTGATATACACGCCGTGCTTTGCTGAGGCTAAGATAATGTTTTGATTACCCATAGACGGGTATCCTGTAATTACAACTGGATACATATCAATGTTTTGTAAAACAACAAAGGTATCGGCAAACGTGCGCTTACCGACCTTGTACTGAACATGAGTTACGCCTATTACATTTAATTCATTATTTCCTATACCCGAGAGCCTTACTCCGGACTTCTCTATAGGGAAGTTCGAAAACAGCAAATGATGTGTCCTCAAAATCAGATATTACGTGGACTACCAGAGTAAAAAAATAATGTAAAGGATCGGTGTTCTAAATTTACAGCATATAATGTTGGTCGTAACTCACTTTGGCTTATTATTGTGTGAATTTGTTGCAAATCTACGGGAGCATGCACTGATTTATTTGATTCGGTCGTGTGTTTCATAGGAAAATCTATTGTCTCACAATAATCTGATAAAACATTAAATGGATTATTTAACACTACTGATGTTGATTTGAATGACCCAACATCACTCACTTCCCCACTGGAGTTAATTATGTGGTATTTGCTTTGCTCTGCACATTCTGAAAATTAGTCTGACCTTGCGAGTTCTGGCTAGATGGCCAGGATCAGAGTTATTTGAAGAACTGTTTGTTTGTTTTTGATTCTGAACTGCATTGACGTTTGTCTGTTTCTTCTTATTGAACTGAGGATTTTTCTTCTTATTTCCGTAGGGAACTGACTGTGGAATTGACTGTGTATTTTTAGGATTCTGTTGTGTCTTACGCAAGTAGCACTGACTATATGAATGAGTTGAACTATTATGTAACGAACAGAATCTTGTTCTGCAGTCTGCAATCAAGTGACCTTGACGTTTGCAATTATAACACGTCATTCCTGCGACTTGACTATTATTAACTATGTTTACTTGTTGTGTCTTAGTTTAATTTTTTGCAAAAACTTGTATAAACAAGGGATCAAGATCAGTACACTTAGACATGTGTTTCTTTATCTGTTTATATACGTCCAATTCTGTACTTGCTGGCATTAACTTTTTATCAAAACACCTCACTAAAGCTTCTGGCAACATAAGTGTCATGCAAGTTAAATATATTAATCGTAAGAAATCTTTCACGGAGATGTTATCTCTAGTAACCCAAGTGGAATTATCTAAAATATCTTGATACTCGTTTAGCCTTTCGGCAATGAGAGCTGCTCTCTCTATAACATTAAGCCGAGTCATAGTGGCTTGATTAAGTGTATTTCTTAATGTTGAAACTACATCTAAGGCTTCCTAACCGCCATAGACCGCACGTAGCCTAACTTTGAAATCGTCCCATGTAACTGCCTCTTGAAATGAAACTCCCCTCAAGTACACACTCGCATCTCCTTTAGAAAAGTCTATAAAACTTTTAGCTTCTTGTAATTGTACAAATGGGTCTATAATTTGTTTAGCATTTAAATGGGCGTCGACGGAAGAAATCCACGACTCGACATTCTGAGGTAAGATCCCATTGACTCGAACTTGAAAATGAAGGATAGCTGATCGCGCATTTACTAACGTAACAATGGGAGCGGGGATGGGGTTACTAGGTCCGGGGATGTGGTTACTTGGACTCACAGGAGGGGTCATGTTTACTTTAACTTGTTTTTTATCTCTTCGATTCCTTGCAGTCCTATCAAAATCTCTATATGAATACTGACGTCCACTGCGTAAACGCATAAACACTATTCAATAAAGATTTTAACATAAATCCCCAATACAATGATACTTATATAAAGATATTACTCGAGAACTTCTGAAAGAAAACGGAATTAGCATAGAGAAAAAAAATTCTAGACGAGAATTCGAAGTTGAATACAGTTTCCTTTAATGAAAGAAAAAATGAAGACTAGCAAACAACTCAACCCAGCAATAATGGACGATCGACTTGTAATAACAACACTTCACTGTCTAAAACTGAAATGAATAAAGAAATGTACTTAGCTTGAGTTTATATGGGCGAAGGGTGATGTCGTCATTTCCTCTCGCCTTCACTGGTTTGCGAGAGTTTTGCTGTTTAGGTGAATGTTTTCAGTCCGATTTCCCGTTGTAATGTTGAACGTAGTGTTTCCTGGATATGAATCTTGAATGTTTAATAAACATTAAATGTCAGTCCTTCGTTTTTTTAAGATGTTGATTGAAGATCCAGTTCCTCAGTTTGTATAACATTTATAGTTGATATTCAATGTGTTCATTTCTTCGGTGGACGTAGATACTTCGTCAAAATTGTAGATTCATTACTGTTGATTCTCTTGTTACTAAAGTTGATTTAGTTTAAACGCTGCTACCAATTGTTGATGTGGTACTGTTATGAACACACATTATGGTTCCAATCAAATGTCTCTTCAATGTGTTATGTATTTTAGACTTTGTAAGTTACTTCTTCTGAATAAGTCTAAGTAAGTTAACTTTAAAAAAGTTTATTAACATCTCCATCACAGGAGTATAGATGGTTTGGTCGGATGACCATTCCGTATGACAGGTTGATCAGAACAAACTAAAATATCAATATTGATGATAACGTATAGTTAGCTATCTCAGCATTTAATGATATATGTAAAAACAACATTAATACAGTAAGGCACCTGTATCCGGTCAGACACAACTCTTCTCACGGTTTGTTTTGTGTTTACTCTTCATGGAAAATGTTACATTGCAAATGGCTAGCTCCGTCTTGACTTTCGCATCCTGCTTATGACTAACTTGGCGTTCTCACACTCCTAACTTCTACATTGACCTCTTGGGTAATGGATCTAATCATATAATTTTACACAAATTACATATATAGGCTAAACACTAAAGATATCGTCAACGTAACGAAACAATAAATAATCTCTGGCACCGTCGTTCAATTAGTTCATTATGCATGTTGCACGAGATTTTTCATAACTCTGACCATCCTTTACATTCAGATCTCCCTGGACAATTCTATCCTGTTCGTAATACTATGCAGGAAGTTAATTCTAATAGCCAGGCCTTTTCAATCATGAGGCTCAATATTACACAGTACTTTAGAAGTTTTATTCCAGCTGTTACCAAGTTGTGGAATGATCTTCCTAATCGGGTAGTTGAAACAGTAGAACTTAAAAAAATTAAAGTAAATGTTTTTATGTTGACCATGCTGACATGAGTCCTTTTATAGATTATATATGACATATCTGTTTTTAACGTTGTTAATAGTTTATATAGGACATATCTGTTTTAACGTTGTTACTGTTTTTAGAATGATTTTTTGTTAATTTATTCTCATCATTTATTTATTTCCTTATTTCCTTTCCTCATTAGGCTATTTTTCCCTATTGGAGCCCTTGGGCTTATAGCATCTTGCTTTTCCAACTAGGGTTGTAGTTTGGGTAGTCATAATAATAATAATAATAATGATAATAATAATAATAATAATAGTGTAGAGTTACATGTTTTAAGGCCGTTGCCAATAGAGCGTAGTTGTATTGATGTAGATAATATGAAACTTGATTGGGACAGAGGTGCTTTTATTAAAACTCAAAAAGTTGAATTTCATTTTGATTTGGGCAATGTTGAGGATTTGACTAAACCTATTTTTGGAGTTGTAAAGGGCTTAATCTATAGGTTTAGTCATCCCGCATCTGATAAATTGAAGAAAACTGGTCGGGTGGAACAGATTGTGGTACCCTCTCAATTCAGAAATTCCTTTTTGGAGTTAGCTCATACTATTTTTTTGTTCTGGTCATTTGGGTGTGTTAAAATCTTTTCATAGCCTGGCTAGGTATATATGGTGGCCTGGAATTAAATTGAGTGTGAGACAGTTTATCAGAGAGTGTGAGCCTTGTGAGGTTAGGGTAAACCAAATCAGGGGATCGCTAAAGCCCCGTTGTATCCCATACCCGCAATAGGTGATCCATTTTCTGAGTTAGTAATTGATGTGGTAGGTCCCTTACCCGAAACTAAAACAGGTTATGTATATTTACTAACTTTCATAGATAGAGCCTCTCGCCTTCCTGAAGCTATACCTATGAGGCGTATTACTTCCAAAGATGTATTTGAAAAATTAATGGATTTCTTTTCCAGGTATGGTCTCCCTCGTGTAATTCAGACCGACTGCAGGAGGAATTTCACGAGTAAGCTATTTAGGGGTAAGTGTGCTGAACTGGCCATTCAGCACGTTACTAGTGTCCCTTATCACCCGGAGAGTCCAGGGCTGGTGGAAAGGTTCCACCAAACCCTCAAGTCTGTCCTCAAGAAACATTGTTATGATCATGATAGTGACTGGGACAAAGCCCTCCCTTTTGCCGTCTTTGCTATCGGAATTCACCCTAACTCCCCCACTGGTGTAGCTCCTTTCGAGTTGGTATTTGGGCACAAAATTTGTGGACCATTGGAAATTGTTTTTGAAATGCTCAAATCCCACCAAAAGGAGAAATTAAATGTTAAAAGGTTTGTGGAAGATTTGAAGGGAAGAATGAATGGTTAGTGCCTGGAAGTTTGCCAGGGAAAATTTGAAACTGTCCTAGTCATTAATGAAGAACATCTTTGACAAAACGTAAAGGTATGTTTGATTGAACATGGAGAGTTGATTTTTGTTTTGAGTAGGGACCCGGCTAGTTTTCTCGAGCCAAGATATAAGGGCCCTTGGAAGGTTTTGAGGAAACTGTCAGAGGTTAACTATGAAATTGAGGCTACCGGTTTAAACCGTAATTGTAGAATAATTCAAATTAATCGTCTGAAACCTTATATTGGTAAGCAAGGTGATCCATTAGCAATAGTGTCCGAGCCTGTGTCTGTGGTATTGGATGTTCCTCCGGAGGACTCTGACGAGTTAGGGTGTCAGTTTCCTTCGGATGCATTGGGTGAAAATATGCAAAATTGGGAGATGTTTAAAAAGTACTTTAGGTCATTTAGATGTTACCAACAAGGAGGATGACCTTGCTTTAATTTATTCCTTTTGAGATATTTTACAGGTTGCTCCAGGTAGGACAAATATTTTAAGTCATGACGTGGATGTAGGTGATTCTTCCCTCGTGAAGCAGCGTTCTTACCGGCTGAACCCAGTAAAATGGGACTTGGTCTGTATGGAGATAGAGTATATGTTGAAACATAACCTTATTTAACCATCTGTAAGTCCCTGGAGTTCTTCTATTGTACTAGTAAAGAAAGATGCTAAGTTCCGCATGTGTGTGGACTACTGTAAAGTGAACACCAATACGAAAAATTCTTCTTTTCCTTCCTTCGTATTGATGATGGTCTGGATCAGATTGGTTCTGCCAAATTTATTATTAAGCTGGATCTTTTAAAGGGGTATTGGCCGGTTTCATTACCCTACCAAGCTCGTGAAATATCCGCATTTGTCACTCTGTTTGGCCTATACGAGTGTAAGGTTAGGCCTTTTGGAATGAAAAATGCTGCATGTACTTTCCAAAGGCTCATGAATAGGGTAATTTGTGGTTTGGAAGGAGTGGAAATTTATATTGATGGCTTGGTAGTATATAGTAATGACTGGGATACCCACATGTTAAGGTTATGTAAGGTTATTGAAGCCCTTAGGTCTACAGGGTTAGTTGTTAATTTGGCTAAGTGCGAATTGGGCTAGGCCAAGGTTTGATATTTGGGTCACGAGGTTGGTTTAGGTCAGGTGGCTCCGAAACAAGCTAACCTCAAGGCAATTATAAATTTGAAAAGGCCTGGTAATGTTAGAGAGGAAAGAAGGTTGCCTGGCATGACGGGTTATTACCGCAGATTTGTACGTAATTACTCTGATCTTGCTCAGCCTCTTACTAGTTTATTAGAAAAAGGAAAAAAAGTTCTTGTGGTCGGATCAGTGTGAAAAATCTTTTAATAAACTTAAATCAGTATTAATTACTAACCCCATTTTGACTTAACAAGATTTTCAAAAGCCTATCAATATAGCAATAAATGCCAGTGACGTCGGCATTGGAGGTGTCCTTTTTCAGAGAAAGGATGACGGTGTTCATCCTGTGTCTAACTATAGTAAAAAGCTTCTGGTGGCCGGAAAAACGTCAGTCCACTATAGAAATGGAAGCTCTTTCTTTGGGCGGCGCTCGTAACTATTTGAGCCATATGTGACAAATTTTTCTTTCCCGGTTGAAATATTGACGGATCACAATCCTCTGGTTTTCATCGAGTGGATAAAGGGAACAAACCAGAGGATCTTGCGCTGGCCCTCTTTCTGTAGAAATTCAATTTGGTTATAAAACATGTTAAAGGGACTGACAACAAAATTCCTGATACACTTTCTAGAATTTAGTATGCTCGCCTGATCCTTCTCATAATGCCACCATGCTTGTTTCTCCATTGAGGTTGTATGAAAATACTTTGTTGGGATGTAGTTCTGTTTAAATAATAGCTTTGTAGATAAAGTCTAGGAGATTTATTTGAGTGGTATACACTCTAGTGTTTTACAAAGGTTCCCCTAAATTAATTATGGATTTTTCCCGATTTACTAAGACTTTTGATTGTATAGTAATATATATGGCTTTTTGGACTATAAAGCCGTTGTATTGTAGGTTACGGTGTATGTCTGTGGGCGTACCTGTAAGTCTATTTAGGTTTAGTTAGTTAGGTATGTTTCCATAGAATTGGAAATTTTTGACGAAGTACGGTAATATTGCGTATTTAAAATAATGGTAAGCTATATAAACCTTTTGGTT
>NC_090753.1:8532276-8534776 GCF_036898095.1 Palaemon carinicauda
GGGAACAAGAATATATATAGATAGGGCAACTTACGCTTCGGATATGTCCACAAAATGGCCGCCAACCACACTGACTCAGACTCCCTAATCTGCCACCTGAAATGTAGGAAGGGTATGTCAATTTCAAGGTGTTATTTACTAATCTAATTATTCTTGGATATGCATAAAAATTGTATGGTGGATTGCTGGATGATTGTCAATTATCTTACGACTATAAAATTAGAATTCTGACCCCAAAAAAAATTTTTGAAGGGAAATAAAATTGAAAACAAAAATGTAAAACAATATAATATTTTAGCTAAAAAAATTTGATGATATTCAATCAAAAAAGAAGTAAAAAAAATTTTCCGACAAATAAACATCTAAATGAATCATTACTCTGTGATAGTTCCTTAGTACGTAGTAATTTTGAAAGAAATGGGAAAAAACGAAAAAGTGGCAATCGCAGGAAAATCGAACACATACCTATATATACGCCATATCTGGCTAAAAAAAAAGATAGGCATGGGTAGCCAGATCATCTAGAAACACTTTCCAACACTATAAAAATATAAGTTTTGCGACACTACTTGCCAATTCCTTACGGTAACATGACTAAGCAAAAAAATGCAAAACAAATAAAAAGGGGCACTCGCGGAAAAATGGCCAACATTATAATATACGGCATCTCAAATAAAAAAAAAAGACATGCACGTGTTAGCCCAACCATCAAGGCACACTTTCTAACAAATAAATATGAAAAAAATCAATAATATACGGCAATTCCTTACTACGTAGTAAATTTTTACAAATATTGAAAAAAAACCAGAAATTGGCAACCGCAGGAAAATACCCCACATACTAATATCTATGGCGTATTTGACAAAAACAAAGTCACGCATGGGTAGCCAGATCATCTAGACACACTTTCCAACACTAAAAAAGCAAAAGTTTTGTGACACTATTTGGCAATTTCTTACGGAATAATGACTTGGCCAAAAAATGAAAAAAAAAATGAAAAAGAGGCACTCGCGGTAAAATGATCCTCGTGGTGAGGAACGACATTTCAACTAAAAAAAAATCATGCACATGGTAGCCAAACCATCCACCAAGACTTTCCACAACTGATAACCTATACAAGTTGCACCATTCTACGACAATTCCATAATACGTAATAACTTTGATAATTATGCAACTTACCTTTGAAGGGTAATCTCGGTCGCACTCGACCCCGACGCCTCTCAGAAATCTGGGAAGGAGTACAGCTACAGCGATGCACATCTGGACACTACTAGAGCGTGTAGGCAAGACACCGACTGCAGGTTGATCACCCACAAATTCAGTCATGGGGTGAGTCACGTGAGAAAAACATCTTTTGTTTTGACGCTCGGGGTCGCGGACGACCCAGGGTACATGCGAACAATGTCATGGTTTGGGAGAAATCCCACCAGTATTGTTGTTGCCTCGAATTCCTGCTGGAAGAGAATATCTTAACTTATTGCCATTTGTTGTGCCCGGGTTTTTTTTAGAAGTGAATACATTCACAATTTATCTAACTGATATATGTTATTAATGTTAGGGTGTAGGCGAGTATGTTGTGGCAGGCCTGATAGATGTTATTATTTATTCCAGTTTTAGCCTAGTGTCCATATCGTAGGACAGTTCATACCTCTATTTGGCTTGCCTCATATGCCCTAGAGGCCATTTGCTTATTGTTATAGTAGCCTAATTTAGGATATACGGAACGTTACTTTTGCTGAGCATCCTATTTCATATTTGATTATTTGATGTTTGGTTATGTTAAAACTGACCCTCATCGTGCGCCTAATATTGATGCATAGCTTCTGCTAGCCCGATAGGTTAGGCCTAGGTGTGTGTTTGGTCGGCTATTACACATGTGACTATTACTGACCATAAGCGGGGCCATGGGAGGTTGCAATTCTTATTCTATTTTCCTAACCCATTATAGTTCTTATGCAAGGCTAATATAAAAAAAAAAAATTATTTATCCATATTTAGTATCAGGCTAATAGACTTAGAAGCCTATTGGCTTAGTATCAATTTTTCTTTTGTAACATAACCTACAGTAAATTATCCTTTTTAATCCATTATGTATCACTTTGACTTTCTCTCTGAAGGTCTGTAACGGGTGGAATTTCTTGTTATTTCGACATTATACAATGTATGCCTGATTTATTTACCAGTATCTACAGTATTTGCGTGATGCTTTTTGGTATTCATTTGTTCCCTCAGGATTGATTACTTTAATAGTGTTTCTTGAAAGATACATGTATATGTATAGATTTACCCACCTTTGCTCTTATTATGACAAAGGAAATTTGAATCGATTAATCTACTCAGCATCGTAAGGTATGTGAAATAGAAATTTGTTGATTTGCCCTACACACTTTTTCCAGTTGCCTAATGAAAAGGTTATACTCCATCTTATCCAAGTAACATTAATTCTTTTTATTCTATTGGGTAGTTGGAATTATCGAACTTTTCTCCACACATAGTATAA
>NC_090753.1:8537276-8539776 GCF_036898095.1 Palaemon carinicauda
CACTTGGCCATGAAGAAATACAAAAGTCAATGACAATTCTGCTGTACTTATACCTTTCGAATTCAGGTGTATTGTACTTAGAATTGAAATTAACCCATCTTCACCATCGTAGCTAATTGGTAGTTTGTTACCTGACATTCGATTAATGATAAATTTCTGCACATTTAGACATGTTTTTCATATTCAATTGAGGCATATATTTTTGATACATTAATGTCAGGATTCTCTTAACGACCACAAGATCAGAGCCCAGGTGAGATCACACAAAGACAAGAGCTTGTGACCAGCCAGGAATCGAACTCTGGTCTGGCAAACTTGTAGAGACAATGACTAGCACATGGCTACGAAGAAAGATAAAAGTCAATGACAATTCTGCTGTACTTATACCTGTCGAATTCAGGTGTTTTTGTACTTAGAATTGAAATTAACCCACCTTCACCATCGTAGCTAATTGGTAGTTTGTTACTTGGCATTCAATTAATGATAAATTTTGCACATTTAGACGTGTTTTTCATATTCAAATAAGCCATATATATTTTTGAAACATTAATGTCTGGATTCTCTTAACGACCTCGGGATCAGAGCCCCAGGCGAAATCACACAAAGACAAGAGCTTGAGTCCGGCCGGGAATCGAATCCTGGTCGGCAAGCTTGTATAGACAGTGACTAAGCCACTTGGCCACGAAGAAAGATAAAAGTCAATGACAATTCTTCTGTACTTATACCTGTCGAATTCAGGTATTTTGTAATCAGAATTGAAATCAACCCATCTTCACCATCGTAGCTAATTGGTAGTTTGTTACTTGGCATTCAATTAATGATAAATTTTGCACATTAGAGACGTGTTTTTCATATTCAAATAAGCCATATTTATTTTTGAAATATTAATGTCTGGATTCTCTTAACGACCTCGGGATCAGAGCCCCAGGCGAAATCACACAAAGACAAGAGCTTGGGTCTGGCCGGGAATCGAACCCTGGTCGGCAAGCTTGTATAGACAGTGACTAAGCCACTTGGCCACGAAGAAAGATAAAAGTCAATGACAATTCTTCTGTACTTATACCTGTCGAATTCAGGTATTTTGTACTTAGAATTGAAATCAACCCATCTTCATCATCGCAGCTAATTGGCAGTTTGTTACTTGACATATGGACATGGGTCGTGGTATTTCAATGAAACAGATTTCAACATAATATTGGTAGGTAAATGGCAAGACAGGATTAGGAATGGAAATATGTGAGGAATTACTAGAGTGTTGTGTGGGGACGAGGTCTTGGTGAGGGGTAGATTAAGATAATTCGTCCTGCTCTTCGCATTCTTCAAGAGAGATTAGCTCACCAAATGTTCACTGGGCTGCAAAAGGTAATAAAATACTTTGAAGGCCCAGACACACATAGTTGAAGCATGAAGCAGTAGATACTGATTGACTGATTGGAGAATTATTGAAATGGGAACTCAAGATATAGCTTAGCTAGTAATCATATATATATGTATATATATATATATATATATATGTATATTTATATATATATATAAATATATAAATATATATATATATATATATATATATATATATATAAATATATATATATATAAATATAATATATATATATATATATACTATATATATATATACTGGAAGGTTGGGGCATCTGGAACGCCGTAGATTTAATATAAATAGGATGGAGAAAAGCCAGCGTAGCATCATACATTTATTTTCCGAATTTTCGAGACTTTGGGTCTCATCATCAGGGCTGTAAAATATACAAAATATACAAATTAAAAAATACTCAGTATTAATGTTAATATAAATAGAACAACGTAAAAGTTAAATCATTAAAAAAATTTAACTAATAAAAAATATATATATATAAAATTAAAAAGTGAAGAATGCTCAAGTTTGTACCTATCTCTATGAAGCTAAAAAACTGAGTGACTTTTTCTAGTTTGGAAAGGAGGACGTCAACTATGTTATAAATAGAAACTGTGGAAGAAGTCTGACCATTTAATGAAGGCACAAGCTGTTTGATGGTCAACGACTCCAAAACAGAGAGAGAATAGTCATTGGGCGCTTGGGTGACGATGCGAAAATCCTTATATGAAAATGATGTTTCACATTTATTGCAATGTTCTCGTATGTTCGAAAATTCTTTGGTTTTCAAAGTACATCCCGTACGGTGACTGACTCCGAGATGAGAATCGATTCTGACTTTGAGCAATCTCTTGGTGGCCCCCCACGTATTTCCCGATCTTACATTTCGGGCAAGAAAAGCAATATACCACCAAAGATCTCATCAAAGCCGGAAGTTTATCTTTGTGGGAGAACAAAGAACCCAGAGTTTTAGGATTTTTTTTCTATCAACTTAAGGTTCACAGCCGGAAAAGTTTTTCTGAACGACTTTCTGTATTTGCACCTTAAATGCGTTAGACTGAATTAAAGGTATAGAGGCATACAATAATAATTTAGGCACGTTCAGTACAAGTTGACGTGGTTGAAATT
>NC_090753.1:8544776-8549776 GCF_036898095.1 Palaemon carinicauda
TCTGCCGCCAGTTACCTTGGCCGCCGGTGATCGACGACCAAAG
The DNA here is from genome assembly GCF_036898095.1 of Palaemon carinicauda. Taxonomy (NCBI): domain Eukaryota; kingdom Metazoa; phylum Arthropoda; class Malacostraca; order Decapoda; family Palaemonidae; genus Palaemon; species Palaemon carinicauda. The sequence continues at coordinate 8,544,820 of NC_090753.1, forward strand.
GCAATAGGCATGCTCTGGCCGACCGCCAGAGTCTAGACAATTTATCGCCGGCTACCGCCCGGCCCTACTTGATAGAAGGTCCCTCTGGCTCCCGGCGACAGAGCAACTGCCGGCGAACTGCCGCTCATCATCCTGAAGGCAGTGCTCTCCTTCTATAGCCCAGAACACTCCGGCATGTGCTGGCCGGCATGGCAGTACTGACGGCATGCCGCCCATCACCCGGAAGGCAGTGCTTGCCTTCTATAGCCCAGAACACGCTGGCATGTGCCGGCCGGCACGGCAGTACTGGCGGCATGCCGCCGGCAGTCTTTGCCATAACCTATACAAAAAATTTTTCCAACCTACACGGTGCTCATGGGCAGCCCATTGTGACACCATCACAATTAAGGGAGCGATTCTCTCTGCCTTTCTAATTGTTAACAACCATTACCAATTCCCCAATATTGATTAAAGAAGACAGTGTTAAGAAGACACCTTATATCCAAGGATATTCTTCCTCAATTCACAGCAATGGGTTGGACAGGAGACACAGTAGGTGTCTTTTTCTTCATCTAGCTTACCCTATCCCAAGCTATATATTTTTGAATAAATATGTATGATGAAATCTGAGAATTTCACCTAATACTTATATGCTTTTCTTTCTTTACAAGAGGAGCATCTCGAGTGCGGGAACAACTTCTGCAGGGTCCGCAGTAGGAACTTCTGCGGCCATGACATGTGCAGAACCCACACTCGCTGCACAATCACGAAGGGATCTCTAAAATACTGGGACCCACAGGTATTTACTGTTTGTGACAAACTGGTTAAAGAGGCTTTTGATGATCAAAAGTCTACAGAGTCTAGGGATGCAGCAAGAGAGACGCTATGGAAATGGGTCAGGGGTTTTTAGAAGAACACCTCTGGCCCATGTCTTCTCAATGAGAAGATGAGGGCTTGTCTGTTCCCTAGGGCATCTTCGGATGCAGTTATTCCCCAGGCTCAACCTGAAATTCCCCTCGTCCAGATTCCGATAGAATCTGTCATTTCGGATGTCTTGCAGGGCATCCAGCTTGAGGACAACATGTCGGTTGTCTCAGAGGAGACCGAGCAAAATCTCCTCGTTGAAGAATTGGAACAGGAGGACGACGTACCCCCTGAAGGAGAGACCGGGAAAGCCAAAACGATTTCCGTTTCTTCTGCGACGGTGGCCGAACCGGTGCCTTCGACCTCTTCTTCGGCCCCCCAATTGGATTCGATCACAAGCACGCTGCACTCTCTTCTTTCCATGTTCCAGGACATGCAAAAGAAGTCGTCGGAGAAGGAGGCTTCTCTTCGGACGGGGATTTACCAGCTCGTGGCGACGCGTTTAGCCTCGAAGAACCTAAACATCAAGAACCTTCCTGCTTTCTCTGACATCAATCCTTGGAGATATGCTGAGCATATACCAATGTCAGGGGGGAAGATCTTCCTCTCCGAGAAACTGGGCACTGTCCCAGTGGACGATGTAGAGTTCTGGCCCAGCAAAGGGGCCTACCCGGATGGCTATGTTCGTCCGAGGACGGAGCCTTTGTCCAAAGAGGAGACAGAGCCAAAAGTGGTCATTGTTTTTGACCTCCCAAGGCCCAGGCCTTGCTCTCAAATACCTTCAAAAAGAGGGCCTTTACTAATTCCAAGGTGCCGGCTCTCAGCAAAAAGCACCCTTCCTTTGTTCCTGATCCGTCTTGTGCCTTTCCCTTTATGGACAAAGGGTTTAAGGCTGCCTTAAAGGCAGTGGAGGCAGGGAAACCCTGTCCTACACTCGAAGAGTGTAGACCCTTCTCCCTTGCTTTTCCATTGGATGACAAGGACTGGAAAGATGTTCATAACACTTTCACAGTCGGGAAGCTGGAGGCAGACATTGCCGAATGTTAGTTCGGCAAAGACCTCCCCAAGCTGTCAGACTTTCTCCTGCGCTGGGAGCAGAAGACAAAAGAACGTCTTGCCACCTCTATGTCTCTGCAGACGGGACTAGAAACGATGGCAAGCATATCGGAAACCCGAGATATGTACATGGTCTTCGCCAATGGTCATTTGGCGATGGTCACCAAAGACCTGTTCAACTTTATCAAAGCCCGTAAGGCTTGCAGAGAGTTTGTGTTCGCCTCGGCTGCAGTGAGGCACGAACCGAGGAAGCTGATAGCTTCCAACATCTGGGGAAAAGACCTCTTCCCAAGCGAAGTGGTCAAAGAGGTCGTGGACAAAGCCGCTTTGGAGAATAGGAATCTCCTCTCCAAGTGGGGCTTGTCCTCCAAAAGGAAGTCTTCCGCTGACGAGGGTTCCCAGCCGAAAAGGAAGACGAAACGACCAAGAGTGCCCTCTCGTCCTAGACAGCAACAGCTTCCCATGGCCACGGTGCAACAGACTGTAGCACAGCCAACCACCACCTTCCAGCTGGTTCCCCAGACGGTGGCGACACAGTCGCCCGCCTTCACCACAGCTTTTGAAAGGCAGTCGACGACTTTCAGGCCGAAGTCTCGAGGTTCCTTTCGAGGATCCTCTAAGCACCCCTCCAGAGGAAGGGGCAACATAGGTGGACGTGGGCGTGGCCAAGGAGGTAAATCCTTCAACCAGCACTCCAAGTGAGATGCTACCGGTAGGAGGGAGACTTCTTCTCTTCTGGGATCGTTGGACCTTCGATCCCTGGGCCCACAGCCTAGTCAAGAATGGACTGGGGTGGAGTTGGAACACAACTCCACCCAACTTCCCTCAATTCTTCCAACACTCAACCCCCATATCGGAAGAATATGTTCAGGAACTCTTAAACAAGAGGGTTATAAGAAGGGCGAAGTCCATCAAATTCCAAGGAAGGCTATTTTGTGTTCCGAAAAAGGACTTGGGAAAGCTCAGAGTTCAGAATGCTGATGCTTCAACACATAACGACTCTTTTGCCCAAACAGGCATTCACAGTCTCCATAGACATGACGGATGCGTACTGGCACGTATCAATCAACCGTCAGGTTTCCCCCTACCTAGGGTTCAAGTTACAGAAAAGAAAATACGTCTTCAGAGCCATGCCCTTCGGCTTAAACATAGCCCCAAGGGTATTCACCAAGCTTGCGAATGCAGTCATTCATCAACTACGCCTAAAGGGAATCCAGGTAGAAGCCTACCTGGATGACTGGCTGGTGTGGGCAGCATCCAAGGAGGAGTGCACGCAAGCCTCCAATGAACTGATCCAGTTCCTTGAACACCTGGGATTCAAGATCAACTTGAAAAAGTCTCGTCTTTCTCCAGCTCAGAAGTTCCAGTGGCTGGGTGTCCACTGGGACTTACAGTCACACTGCCTTTCCATTCCATCAAAAAAGAGGAAAGGGATAGCGGGATCTGTCAAGAGACTCCTTCAACAGGAGTGCGTGTTGGGGTCCCTCCAGTTTGCCTCAGTGGCAGATCCAGTGTTGAGAGCACAATTAAAAGATGCATCAGGAGTTTGGAGAAAATACGCATCAAACGTTCGAAGAGATCTAAAGAAGCCTTTACCGAATCGTCTGCGATCCCTACTCAAGCCATGGTCGGAGGTCAAGAACCTAAAGAAGAAGGTACCCTTGCAACCAAATCCACCATCAGCCACCGTTCACACGGATGCCTCAAGAGAAGGGTGGGGAGGCCACTTTCATCATCGGAAAGTCCAAGGAACCTGGTCTCCTCTCTTCCGAACCTTCCACATCAACTTTCTGGAAGCCATGGCAGTTTTTCTCTCGCTGAAAAAACTGAAACTTCAGCGCTCGATCCATATTCGCCTGGTCTTAGACAGCGAGATTGTAATGAGATGCCTCAATCGACAGGGCTCGAGATCGCCTCATCTGAATCAGGCAATACTGGCCATCCTCCGTTTAGCGGAAAAGAAGAGATGACACTTGTCAGCAGTCCACCTTCAAGGATTCCGCAATGTGACGGCGGACGCTCTTTCCAGGTTCAACCCAGTAGAGTCAAAATGGTCCCTAGATGCAAGATCATTCTCCTTCATCTTACGCAAAGTCCCAGAACTGCAGATAGACCTCTTCGCAACGAGTGACAACAAAAAGCTACCCCGGTACGTAGCTCCGTATGAGGATCCCCTAGCGGAAGCAATGGACGCGATATCTATAGACTGGAACAGATGGTCCAAGATATACCTGTTCCCTCCAACCAACCTTCTGCTGAAAGTCCTCGACAAGCTGAGATCCTTCCGCGGGACAGCAGCAATAGTGGCCCACATATGGCCCAACAGTGTCTGGTTCCCCCTGGTAACGGAACTACGCCTGAAGCTGATCCCGTTGCCGGACCCAGTTCTGACTCAGCAAGTGCAGATATTGACTGTCTCCGCTTCATCACTGAAGTCCCAGAACCTTCATCTCTTGATTTTCTCACCTTGGCAGTCAAGAAAAGGTTCGGGATTTCAAAAGACACTATCGACTTCTTAGAAAAGTACAAGTCGAAGTCAACAAGAAGACAATATGAGTCTTCCTGGAAGAAATAGGTCGCCTTCGTCAAGGCAAAGAAACCTAAGAAAATTTCTACGGAATTTTGCCTGTCCTTCTTCATCCATCTCCATGAACAAGGTGTAGCAGCCAATACGATCACTACGTGCAAATCCGCCCTATCCAGACCAGTGATTTATGCCTTCCAGGTAGACTTCTCTCGCGAAATCTTCAACAAGATTCCCAAAGCCTGCGCTAAACTTTGGCCCGCAGCCCCTCCTAAGCCCTTTTCATGGTCTCTGGACAAGGTTCTTCACTTAGCATCAACTCTGAACAATGAAGATTGTTCACTAAAGGACTTGACTCAAAAGGTGATATTCTTATTTGCACTAGCCTCAGGAGCCAGAGTCAGTGAAATAGTGGCCCTCTCGAGGGATGAGGGCCACATTCAGTTCATAGACTGGGGAAAACTGAACCTCTTTCCGGACCCAACGTTCTTCGCCAAGAACGAGCTGCCCACTAAGAGATGGGGTCCCTGGAGA
>NC_090753.1:8572276-8579776 GCF_036898095.1 Palaemon carinicauda
CTAGATACTACAACTGGCCGTTAATCAACCTCTCGAATTCGAGACTCAATTGTTTGCTTTTACATTAAAACTGTTACACTTTGAAATAATAATACACATATTCTGAGGTAGTTAAATAACTCCCAGACGACAGTATATAAAACACTTAAAATCCAATGGTCTCTTAAGTACACTCAAAATAAATATAGGTAATTATTATCAAGCCGTATTCAAACCAAACTCTTACTATGATTCTGTAATAGGATACGAGCCTAACTATTCCAAACAATGGTGATTAGAATAATACACTCTTTACAAAAATAGATATATATTCTATATTTTACAACAATTTGAAAAGAATTTACATAATAACGAAATAAATTGCTTTCAATATCAATTCTGGACAAAACATAGCTTAAGACAAAAGTTTTACGATATGAAAATTATAAAATGACTTGACTTTGAATGCTGAAACTGAGGAAACTTTAGACTAAGACACTAGAAATACTGCAATGAAAATTATGCAAAGTTTGAAATTAAATCAGAATAAGACAATATTCAAGTTTGATACTTGATGACAATAGATAACCAGATCCCAATACAAATACCTAACCTTCCTACAGGGCCGTTTACAAAACCTCTTAGAGATTTTTTATAAGTACTCACTATACTCGATACAGTATATGCGGGGCACCAAATCACTTTGGAGCGTACACACTATCGGTATTGAATACTTCTAGAACAATACTCAGACCTACATGTGCGAGAGTGAGCAGGGAAGGAGGGGCTGTCTTAAGGATGTAATTCTCTATCTGTCTATGTAAACATGGCATCACCTTTTTATATGAAATTAAACTACTTCCAGAAACTTCCCGGATTGAGGTCCAGAAGCGTGGGGGGACGGACAAGGCGTCAGAGCTAGCAAGTATTACTCTCTTGAATGCTACTCATGCATGCCAGATTGCTCTCTCAGTCAGCTATCTCCACCTACCCTTTGTCCCCAAAATAAAAAAAAAAAAGATAACATCCTATCACTAGGTCTTTCGCGAAATTTCCAGGGCACATGGTACTGAACATCCACTCTCAAATTTGACGCAATACCTGATAAAATATAAAAGAACATTACATAAGCCCTTGTTCATATCGTGTATGATCAAATAACACTCTGAAACAGTTTACGTTAGACTTTGTAACAGAAGTGCCCGAAAAAAGTTAATTCTTAAATATAACGTAAATTTACATATACTACTGTAATCTGAATAAGGAATAAAATGACATTAACAACAAAAGTCTTGCATAACTTACATATTAAACTTGAATATACACGAGGAAAACTCAACTTAAGAGTTCGGTAACCTCTCTTTAATGCACAAATAGAATATAAATAAAATCATTATTAAATTAGTGTATTTACCCTACTATAGACAAGCTTTGTAAGTTAGCTCCCCACAAAAAAAAAAAAAAAATTATTCTGGGCCTGAATCCACATATTCAACCCTAGATAAATAATATGAAACCACGTTATCTTTACCTTATATATGATTTACATTAATGCAATACGATTGCAAACATATTGAACACTTAGTTATCCTTTGATTATTATTTTCATCTTATTCACTAAAGTTAAAGGATTACGATCCAAATACAATGTAATTTCATTCTGTGGTCGATTTACGTAAATGCTAAACTTCTTTATTGCTGCGATGAATGCCGACAGTTCAATTCATACTTTTGAGTCGATTCGTTGTTCCTTCTTCAGCTTTGACGACATAACACAGGCAGGGTGAAGTATTGCTTCCTTATCTTCTTGCAATAAGACAGCTCTAATCCCGTTATCCGACATATCGACATGGATAAGGAATTTTTTGGTGAAATTCGGTCCATTAAGTATTGGTTTAAAAGTTAATATGGTCTTCCATAGATTCTTCCTTTTTCCTGATATGTCGGTAACGTAGGTATGGCCACTGCTTTCCTCAAAAACCTGGAATGGTTTTGGGAACTCGTTGGCCAGAGGTAATCTCCTTTTGGATGTATAGACCAACCCCTGCCGTCCTACCGCAAACTGTTTGTTCACATTCTTCATAAAAACCTTTTCTTTGTCCAACTTTGACTCGTTTTAACGTCTTCTCTGGAAAATCTTCATAGGTTGACGATTCCTTTATTCAAATCTTTGACCTTTCCTTTGTCTGTATCCTCTCGACCCTTCCCCTTTCCTGCCAACATTTTTTTGGTCCTTTGCTGAAGGGTCCTGCACCCGGCCTGTTCGTATTCTTTCTAACAAACCTTTTCTTCGTTCGTCCTTAACTCGTCATCTTCTTGCCTTCAAGGAAAAATATCCTTATCTCGACGATCATTTTCCTCAAATCCCTGACCCCTTCTCTGTCTGTTTCCTCATTAACTTTCCCTTTTCCTACCAGCATTTTCTTTGGTCCTTCGTTGAAGGGCTCTCCTCGTATTTTCATCAATTGAAAGGGAGCTTCCTTGATCGTCTGAAATACGTGATATGCACGGCAAAACTGGTCCATGTCCTTATGCATGCCTGACCAGAAAAAGTTTTTTATTATCATCTCTGTCGTCTTCCTTATCCCCATATTGCCCATCTCGTGCGCGATCACCTGTCTTCTCAACAGTGGGGGAATTAATATCTGCCGATATATCCCCCATTTTGCATTCCCATGAGTATTGGTGGGGTAAGCTTCCTCATAAGCAACCCATCATTATAATAATAACAGGTCGGAGACTGATGTGCCTCCTTCTCATCCACCAAGCAGTACAATAACTCTGTTAACGTTGCATCCTTCTGTTGCAATTCTAACAGCATTTTCTTACTCACTCGTCCTACTTTTAACGTTGAATTTTCTATTTCTTCCAAGTCTATTTCCTCTTTGACCTCTTGTCTGCTCGTCTGCTGCTCCTTTTCATCTTGGCCCAATTTTGAGTTCTCTCCTTGCGTACCATCAAGGGAATCCACTTCTTTGGAAATAAATCCTAAAAGTTCATTTTTTCTTTGTCCTCTTCTACATTTGTCTGTCGTTCCTCATCGCTCGGCCTTACTAGGGAATTCTCATCTTGCATACCATGAAGGGAATCTTCTTTGTGAAACAAATTCCCTAAGTTCTTTGATCCTTCGATTTCTTTTTCTTCTTTGTCCTTTTATCCGCTCGTCTGTCGTTACTCTTCACCCGAGCCTATTTGGGAGATCTCTTCTTGTGTACCATCAAGGGAATCCTCTCCATTGGAAAACAAATCCTTCCAGTTCATTTCTTCCAGGTGCATTTTCTCTTTGTCCTTTTGTCCACTCATCTGTTGTTCCTTTTAACTCGGGCCTACTCGGCAGTTCTCTCCTTACAAACCATGAAGGGAACTAGGCAATTCTCTTCTTGCAAACCATGAAAGGAATCCTGTTCTTCGGATAACAAATCCTCCAAGTTTATCTCTCTTTTGATTTCTTTTCTTCTTCTGCAGCCACTGTTTTCGTCATACTCCTAATTGTAACACAATTAGGAAATGGAGATTGGTAGTCCTTCTCGAGTTCAGTTGTAGGACTATACTTTGAAGGTTTCTCCGTTATAATGGGACAAGGCATTAACGGCGCTCCACCAGCTTCTTCAGATCGTCTACTCCATCGACAGCCAATGAATCCTTCACCGCAAAGTCAAAATTAAATGTCACCAACTTGCATAACAGTTTTAAACGGCAAATAGGGGTGACCTTCTCCCTTCCCATTCCCTACAAAATAAATGACCGTCCTATGAGAGACTGATCCACCAATGGGTGTACTCCTCGTACCATACATACTATGGTTACAACCAGAGCCTCGCAATATCTTGACTGTGGTTTGGTCACTCCCGTCTATTGCTGCTAACATACCTTCATAAATATATGGTTTAAAGGCATCCACGTTGTTTGGGTTCGTCCTGTTCGCCATGTAATCGTTCGCTGGTTTATTTACCTCTTCGTCCTTTCCTGATTGCTTAATCATCTTTGTATTCTGTGAAGTCAAATTATCGTTAATCACTTGGGCGACTGCTTTCGGTTGGTTTGATCAGCATTCCTTACTGATATGGCATCTCCATCCTCACTTAAAACAGACCACATCAACCTTCTGCACTTCTTTCATGATACTTGAAGGAGGAATATTCAACATTTGTTGCCGTGGTAATATCGCAATCTGCTGAGGAACAGCACCAGTGCTACTTCCATTGTAACTGTTAAACTTGTTCCTGTAGTTATTACTGAACTGGTTACCATGGTGTGTCGAATACTTGACACCTAGTCAGAACGGCGGTGGAAACTTCATGCGCAAGGAGGGTTTCTGACTGATAATATTATAATATTCACTCAGCACCGCAGCTTTATGAAGTTTTCTCGCCTCTCTCTCTCTCTCTCTCTCTCTCTCTCTCTCTCTCTCTCTCTCTCTCTCTCTCTCTCTCTCTCGTACGTTCGAATGTGTTCAGGAATTCTTTTACATACTGCTCTAGTATTATCAATTATTACAAATCAGCCATCTTCTTTACATTAGCAGCCCCTGTCTATTTCCTAAAACATTGTCGTACCTTATAAGCCTAATCCAAGAAAGTCATTTTCTCGTCCTTTCTCAAATTTCAGAACCTATCATTATAATATTCAGGGGTCATCTGCTACAATTGCAGGACACTCCTCTTCACTTCTAGATACTCCATCCTCTGGTCCTTAGATAAGGATAAGTAAGCACCGCGGCCCTTTCCAAAGAACACATGCTGCAATAACACAGACCATTTATCTTCTGGCTATTTCATCATCGCTGCGATGGTTTCAAAATTATCGAAGAACTCATCTGGAACTTCTTTTGTGAACCTTGGAATTAATCACTGGGATTCCGACGCATCAAACTCTGGATCATGCTTGGCAGGGGCTGTCTCGATTTGCGTTTTCCACTATGCTTCTTTTATCGGTTTTTCTTCTTGCCTTGCTTCTATATCTTTCACACGTCGTCTTTCTTCTCCCTCTTCTTCTTCCTCTCTTCTGTCTTTTCCTTCTTGTCTTTTGATATCCCTCGCTTCTATTATCCTTGTATGTCATGCAATCTCCCGGGTTTCATCTCGATCTTTTTCTTCCATTTCCTTCTCACATCGTTTTTCTTTTCTCTCTCTTCTTCTTCTTCTCCTGTTCTCTCGCCCGCTTCTCGTTCTGTGATTTCCCTCGCTTCCATTAACCTTGTATGTCTTGCAACGACTTCTTCTCGTGTTGCTTCCATTTCTTTCTCTCCTTCCATCATCTTCAACTTGATAAAAACCTCCTTGCTGCAATTCCTCAAGTCTCAGCCTCTACATTCTTATCTGTTTTCGTGCCTTCAGTTTCAGGGTCAACCAGTCTTTGTTCTGCTAATATTTCTTTCTCAGCTTCCTCCAACATTTCACGAGATGGCCACAATATTCTTTTCCAACAACTTTCCAAAGTTTATCAACCGTTTTAACGCTAGACACTTGATTTGGGCCTTAAACATCCCACTCATTGCATGGTCGCAACAGGCCATTGTGGTGGGATGTTGAAACAACAACCCCCACACCGTTGATCACTCTAAACACACAAATGTCTCCTCAGCACAAACTTTCCCCTTACGTTATCAGCTGCGGGACTCTTGGACAAAAAGGACATAAAAACAAACCATAACCTTGAAACTATATTTCTTAAAAATAAAACAATCACTTAATTCTAAAAAACATTCAAATAACCGTAACACAATTCAAATAAACCAAAATAAAACCTCTAACATGACTTAAAACTAAAATAGACCTCAACCAATATGTCATAAGTATACATATATATATATATATATATATATATATATATATATATATATATATATATATATATATATATATATATATATATATATATATATATATATATATATATAACTCTGAGTAGACACTTTTATCCACACAAGGGTCAACAGTCTGTAATAGCCAAAAACACAACTCTGCATCAACCGGAACACTGTCAAATATTAATAGACAATTGCATTAATTGGTTTTTGTTGTGTGCGTTATCATCATCATCATCACCATCATCATCATCATCAATCGAAGGTTCATTCAGTCCAGTTCATCAACGTTTATCTAAATCTAAGCAGTCATATCAAGTTCCTTAAACAATCAAGGTCACCAATAACTAATTCCATTGTCAAGGAAAAATCTCTCCAAAGGAGGAATTACAGCGTGCAAATGAAAAAAATGAAGACCACTTACGAACACTCCTAACTAACTAAACTATCGCACTATAATAAAAGATAAATAGTAAATTGTTCCTATCATTCACAATCACGACAAGCAAATATAAACAAAACAGTACTTACTCAAAAAATAATCAAACACTTCCACGCTGGTAAAAGAATAAAAATTGTAATCCAGCATTCATAAACACAACTGGCTCTACCTGAAGGCAAATCAAAATAATCATTTGCCCGAGACATGCACCATTGCCCTAACCTACCTAAAACGTAAATAAACTATCTCAGTTATACTAAGTCTTTCTCACAACAAACAATATATACACTACATACATCTCGCTCACTGACACACACACACACACACACACACACTCTCTCTCTCTCTCTCTCTCTCTCTCTCTCTCTCTCTCTCTCTCTCTCTCTCTCTCTCTCTGTGGATTTAAAAAAAACAAAAATTAATGAAAATAGAAATTAATCTTCCACATTCCTCCCCTCTTACTTTGCCAAATCCGTCTTACACACCACTTACCTAATATTTTTCATAACCCAGTCGCAGTCGAGAACAGGACCTCTGCTTTGAGTAACTGGGCCTTCATTTGCTCTCTCATTCACTTCTTCCATATCGCTATCATTCATTGTCGTATTCCGATTCTTATCTATCCTCCTATCATCTAATATATCATGCACTATCCCATTTACCTCTCTATCATCTGGCCCTAAATTTTCACGTATTTCCGTCAACAGTTCATCCATTTCATCAAAACCATTTTCTACTTTAATAAAACATTCATTCGTACTATTTATCATTCTCCTATCTCACATTGTTGCATTCTTCATACTTTCTTTTACACAATCTAATGAAAAACCACACACACTATAGGTATCATTCATACTCAGCCATGATTCATATGTATTAATACATTTAACTTCCATACTCACCTTTACATTTACACCCTTGTCATACCGATTCTTTTTCCTACTTATACTTATAAATTCCCCTTGTACTTTATCCTGACTAAATTTCCAACACTTGTTTTTCCTATATTCAACTAACACTAATATCTTATTCACCAACCCTAACTTCTCAAGCATAATAGGTTCATAAATACTCCTTTCCAACCAATTATTCATCCTATTCTCACGAACATTGATCCTCTTCCTTTCACACAGACAGAAGGACTCACCCAGTTGAACCCTCTGACTACCTAGTTTCCCGAACATACTGGCTGGCCTAATTCCTTCTTCCTACAAACCCTAGCTATATGCCCTTCTACACCACATTCAGTATATTTAGTAAGCTGCTCCTCGCA
>NC_090753.1:8592276-8594776 GCF_036898095.1 Palaemon carinicauda
AAATGTAAAAGCAGAAGTTAATAAAGCATTAAAGGACACGGAAAGAGGCAAAACAGCAGAAAAAAGGACCGAACAGTTGATTTGATAATAGATGGAATAGATTCAATAATAGTAAAAATGGCTGAGCTTTACACCTATTGTCTGCAAGAATGTTCTGTACGTACAGGTTGGGAAAACTTTATTACCATACCAATTCATGAGAAGGGGGGCAAGCCAAAAAAAAAAAAAAAAAAAAAAAAAAAAACAAGTTAGATTAAACAACCAAGAGAGCAGGCAGGATTTAGAAGAGGGTATTGAACAACAGGCTATATCCATGTAATTAACCACCTAATGGAAAACTCCACAGCGTTTGACAAACCAATTATGGATGGCATTTATAGACTATGAGAGAGCTTGTGATTCTTTCAAAATATCAGCTCAATGAAAGATTTTTAAAAACAAAGAATGGAAGAATATTATGTTAGAAAATGTTAAGATATCTATACAGTGGAGTGCAAAAATCCTAAAACTAAAGAAAGATTTTAGAAAATTTCGATTGAAAAAGAATGGAAGCTAGACAGGGAGATCTCATCTATCCTAAATTAATCACAGCATGTCAAGATTTCAAGAACTTAGATTGGTAAAACGTAGGAATCATTGAAAATAAGGAATACCTCAACAACTTAAGATTTGCAGATAACATAGTTTTGTTTAGTGAATCGTATAAGGAATTACAAAAGCGATAGAAGATATCAACAGAGAAAGCAGAAATGTAGGACTGAAAATGAATGAGTAAAACTAAAATAATGTTCAATGAAAAAGCAGAGATACAGAAAATAAGATTTATTGATAAGCCTCTGGTGATTGTTAATGGTTATACTGTACATACTTAAGACAGAGAGTAAGTGTTTCCGCAGGACCCAAGATCGAAATTAGAAGATGGATAAGCATGGGATTGAGAGTATTTGGTAAACAAAATGAGATTATTAAAAGTAAAAGGCCACTTTCTCTAAAACAAAAATGATTGAACTAGAGGATCTTATCACTATTAGCGTATGCATTAGAAACTTGGAGCTTTAGAACTTAAGCTAGATACAACTCAAAGAGCTATCATAAGAATAATGATGGGAATAACAATAAGAGACCGAAAAAAGTTCAAGATGGATACGAGAGCAAACTAAAGTAGAGGCTATTCTAACACCTATTAAGGAAAATAAATATACATGATCAGGGCATATAACAAGAATGGCAGACAATAGATGGACATTAGGAATAAAAGAATGGGGTCCTAGAGACTGGAAAAGAAGCAAGGGAAGGAAGACACATTTGAGTCTGATCACTTACAGCATACCAATTTAGTATGGGTGGCTCTAACTAGTAGCCTTTAGTTTTACTGATCATTGTGATGTGAAAACCACCCACCAAGCTAAGGTATCCCATCGCAGAAAAGGTTATATATACAAAAACATATATATAAATATATGTATGTATATATATATATATATATATATATATATATATATATATATACACACAAACACACACATATACACGCATATATATATATATATATATATATATATATATATATATATATATATATATATATATATATATATATATATATATACATACAGTACATATACCAAGGCACTTCCCCTAATTTTGGTAGTTAGCCGTCATCGAGCAAATGAAATAAAAAAATAGGACCTTTACTCTGTACGTTCCTCACAGCTTGACAAGGGACTCAACCGAGTTCGGCTGGTATTGCTATCATGCTCCAGAGAGTAGTCATAACCTGGTAAAGGTTACCTCTAAAACTACACTCTCCCATAAATTGCCGTATCAGTAGATTGTAGTTAGGAAAAGGAGAGAGGGTGGGAAGAGTTGAATCAGGATGTGTGTGTGTGTGCATGTGAGTGCATATCTGTCTAAACATTTAGACCTCATTTTTGACGGTTCTGATTCAAAAGAAATTTATCAACATTATCTGCTATCATAAACTAGATTGAATTTTTTCATGGTATATTTTTCTCTTTTCATTATAGCAACAAAGCAAGCTTTATTTGAGCAAATGTCATCAACGAAAACCTTAATAATAATAATAATAATAATAATAATAATAATAATAATAATAATAATAATAATAATAATAATAATAATAATAATTTTATCAATAGTATGAATAATAACAATGTTAATAACACATGCTTTTTACGTCATGCAAAATAAGATTTCTACCTATCTTGTCATAAGACCATTCAAGGTTTGTCACTCCGTCCGTTTGTTTATCTTTTGGTCCTTCTTCAACCTCTAGAATAGGCAGGAAAGCCTTCCTCGCATCAATTCTCTTTTATCTTCCAACGACCATAATCCCTCCCACTCACCCTAACCCTCCCCGACTCTCTCCTCCCTCCGAAGCACCCACCTCCCACCCGACTCCTAGAAGAGCATCTTAGATGTTCCTTAATCTTTACCGGCAAAATTTCCTTTTTCTCCAATGACACTTTCAGGAACATGA
>NC_090753.1:8620253-8622753 GCF_036898095.1 Palaemon carinicauda
TCCAGTTCATCAACGTTTATCTAAATCTAAGCAGTCATAGCAAGTTCCTTAAACAATCAAGGTCACCAATAACTAATTCCATTGTCAAGGAAAAATCTCTCCAAAGGAGGAATTACAGCGTGCAAATGAAAAAAATGAAGACCACTTACGAACACTCCTAACTAACTAAACTATCGCACTATAATAAAAGATAAATAGTAAATTGTTCCTATCATTCACAATCACGACAAGCAAATATAAACAAAACAGTACTTACTCAAAAAATAATCAAACACTTCCACGCTGGTAAAAGAAGAAAAATTGTAATCCAGCATTCATAAACACAACTGGCTCTACCTGAAGGCAAATCAAAATAATCATTTGCCCAGGACAAGCACCATTGCCCTAACCTACCTAAAACGTAAATAAACTATCTCATATTATACCAACAGTCTTTCTCACAACAAACAATATATACACTACCTACCTCTCGCTCACTGACACACATACACACTCTCTCTCTCTCTCTCTCTCTCTCTCTCTCTCTCTCTCTCTCTCTCTCTCTCTCTCTCTCTCTCTCTCTCTCCTCTCTCTCTCTGTGGATTTTGGAAAAAAACACAAATAAATGAAAATAGAAATTAATCTTCCACATTCCTCCCTCTTACTTTGCCAAATCCGTCATACACAACACTTACCTAATATTTTTCAAAACCCAGTCGCAGTCGGGAACAGGACCTCTGCTTTGAGTAACTGGGCCTTCATTTGCTCTCTCATTCACTTCTTCCATATCGCTATCATTCATTGTCGTATTCCGATTCTCATCTATCCTCCTATCATCTAATATATCATGCAGTATCCCATTTACTGCTCTATCATCTGGCCCTAAATTTTCACTTATTTTCGTCAACAGTTCATCCATTTCATCAAAACCATTTTCTACTTTAATAAAACATTCATTCATACTACTTATCATTCTCCTATCTCACATTGTCGCATTCTTCATACTTTCTTTTACACAATCTAAGGAAAAACCACACACACTATAGATATCATTCATACTCAGCCATGATTCATCTGTATTAATACATTTACCTTCCATACTCACCTTTACATTTACACCCTTGTCATACCGATTCTTTTTCCTACTTATACATATAAATTCCCCTTGTACTTTATCCTGACTAAATTTCCAACACTTGTTTTTCCTATATTCAACTAACACTAATATCTTATTTACCAACCCTAACTTCTCAAGCATAATAGGTTCATACTAACTCCTTTCCAACCAATTATTCATCCTATTCTCACGAACATTGATCCTCTTCCTTCCACACAGACAGGAGGACTCACCCAGTTGAACCCCTCTGACTACCTAGTTTCCCGAACATACTGGCTGGCCTAATCCCTTCTTCCTACAAACCCTAGCTATATGCCCATCTACACCACATTCAGTACATTTAGAACGCTGCTCCTCCCAAATCCTTGCACCATAACTATTATTACCACAATTACCACAAATCACATTCATACGATTACTACGACATTCACTCTCTATGTGCCCAGTCATACCACATCGATAACATTTTGCCCCTTTCTCTTTCTTGCACTCGCTAATTCTATGTCCTACCTCACCAAATCCAAAACAAGCATCTAAAGCCCATCTGCATTAATTTTTCTCATGACCTTCCTTTCCACACCTATAACACTTTTTATCACGGACACGACTCTCTCTCTCTCTCTCTCTCTCTCTCCTCTCTCTCTCTCTCTCTCTCTCTCTCTGGATTTGACAAACAACAAAAATATATAAAAATAAAAAAAAAACTAGTCCTCCACACCATGAAGATAGAGAGCCAATGAGCTTTGGTTAACATTAGCTTCTGACAATTCCTGCTCACTTTGGTTATTAAAAAACTCTCGGACATTGAACTGAGCAATCTTTTAATTTAAAATATCATTAAAATACTCTCCAAAAATATATCCAAACAATACACAAAATCCTATCAACACTCTACTATTCAAAATCTTTAATCAAAACACGGCCCTGTTAGCAGAAATATTTAAAACACAGTCGCTCGATCCAAAGGGTGTAGGCACCAAAAATATATTATACGATTATGGCTCCCGGGTCTGGATTCTAAAAATATATTATACCATGGCTTGTGACTGGGAACCAAACATATAATATAATATATACTGCGACTGGCAAGTTAATCAACCTCCCAAATTCCAGACTCACATGTTTGCTTTTACATTATCACTGTTAAACTTTAATATAATAATACACGAATTTTGAGACAGTTAAATAAATTGCAGACAAAAATATATAAAACACTAAATATCGAAAGGTCTCTTAAGTACAATCAAAAACAAAACCCGGTAATTTTTATTAGGGACGTATTTAAACAAAACTCTTACTACGAATCTCTAACAGGGTACGTGTGTAACTATTCTAAACAACGGTGACTGGAATAATACACTCTTTACAAAAAGAAATATATATTCAATATAAACTACAACATTT
>NC_090753.1:8627753-8630253 GCF_036898095.1 Palaemon carinicauda
TCCCTCATCTCAAAAAAAAAAAAAAAAAAAAAAAAGGGAACGTACTGACTGATTCAATATCCTAATCTTATGGTAAAAATCGGGAGGTACTAACTCATTTATTTTTTTTCTTATCATTGAAGAAAAGGGAAGAACGGACTAACTCATTAATTTTCACCACCTCATGGAAGATAATTTGTCCTTTTTCCTCAGCTCATTAAAGAAAGTGTGGAACGTACTGACTAATGCATTTCCTTCAGCTCATTAATGAAAGTGAGATCAAACTGAATCATTCTTTTTCCTAATTTCATTGATGCAATTGGGGAACATGCTCACTCATCCTTTTTCCTCATCTTAATAATGAAAACGGGAACGCATGGACTCCTTTGTTATCCTCATCTCAATGTTCAAAATGAGGAACATACTGACTCATTTATTTTTCTCATTTTATTGATGAAAATGTAGAATGTACTACCTCATTCCTTTTCCTCATTTAGGGAAAGAAAATTTGGATCGTAGTGACTTATTCTTTTCCCTCATGTTATTGATGAAACATGGGGAATGTGCTGACTTTTTTTATTTTCCTCATGTCATTGATGAACATGAAGAAAGGACTAGCTCATTTCCTTTTTTAATCTCATAAAAAGAAAATTAACAACATACTGACTTATTAATTTTCCTTATCTTATTTATGAAACTGGGGAATGCACTGACTATTTTGTTTTCTCGTCTCATCAAAGAAAATGGAGAACGTAATAACTGATTCATTTTCCTCATCTTATTTGTAAAACTGGGGAGGGTACTGACTTATTTATTATTTTCATTTCAATGAAGAAAATGGGGAACGGACTGACTTATTCATATTCATCATCTCATTGATGAAATTGAGGAACGTACTGACTCGTTCATTTTCCTATTCTCAATGAAAAAAAAGGAATATTAGGAATTCCTTTATTTTGTTCATCTCATTGAAGAAAATGGGGGAACGAACTAATGGTCACATTTCCCTCATCTGATTGATGAAAATGTTGAATATACTGACTTTTTATTTTTCTTATCATTAGTAAAAATGGGGAATATACCCATCCTTTCTCCTCATATCAATGAAGAAAAATGGCAATACACTGATCATCTGTTTTCCTCATTTCATTGATGAAAATGAGGAACATACTGACTCCTTTATCTATTTTTCTCTCATTGAGGAAAATAGGGAAGACAATGACTAATTTATATTCCTCGTCTCAATGATGAAAGTAGGGAACATACCAATTCATTTTTTATCCTCATCTCATTGATGAAAATTAGGTGCATACTGACCCATTCGTTTTTGTCTACGCATTGATAAAAACAGGGAACACACTTATTCATTTATTTTTCCTCACATCATTGATGAAAATATGGAATGTAATTACTTATTCTTTTTCCTCATCTTAATGAAGAAAACTGGGAACCTAGTGACTCATTAATATTCATCATCTCATTGATGAAAGTGAGGAACGTACTGACTCGTTTATTTTCGTATTCTCATTGAAATCAAAATGGAAACCCACTGACTCATTCATTTTCTTCATTCCATTGATGAAAATTATGAACGTATTAACTCCTTTATTTTCCTTAAAATATTACATAAAATGGGGAGCATACTGGCTCATTCTTTTTACTCATCTCATCGATGAGAGTGGGGAACGTACTGACATATGTATTTTCCTCATCTCATAGAAGCAAATGGTGGAGAACTTTTATTTTTCTTGATCTCATGGAAGAAAATGAGGAGAGTACCGACTCATTCAATTCCTCATCTCATAGATGAAAATGGGGAATGTACTGACTCATTTATTTTCCTCATGTCATTAAAGTGAGTGGGGAATGCACTGACTCATTCATTTCCTTCATATCATTGAAGAAAATGGGGATCTAACTGACTCATTTGTCTTCCCCATCTCCTTGTTGAAAAATGGGAACGTCCAGAGTCATTCATTTTCATCATCTTATTGAAGAATTAATTGAGTGATCTGACATTATTTTCGCTCATCTCATTTAGGAAAATTGGAAACACAAGGCCTACATTATTTCCTCATTTCATCGATGTAGTTGGGAAAATACTAATTATTTCATTTACCTCTTCTCATAGATCAAAATGGGGAATGTAGTGATTCATTCAATTTCCTCATCTTATTGAAGAAAATGGGGGACATACTGACTCATCTTATTGAAGAAGAGGAAGAACTTACTGAATTGTTTACTTTCCTTATTATCTTGATGAAAATGGGGAAAATACTGACTCATTATTTTTCCTCATCTCAATAACAAAGAATGGGGACCGTACTGTCTCATTTATTTTGCTCATCTCATTGAAGGAAATTGAAAACGTACTGCCTCATTCATTTTATTCATCTTATTGGTGAAAATTAAGAAAGCACTGACTCCTTTTTTCCTCATCTCATTAATGAAATGGAGAACATACAGTCTTATGATTTTTTCTCATTTCAATGAAGAAAATGGGGAACGTACTGGCTCATCA
>NC_090753.1:8637753-8655007 GCF_036898095.1 Palaemon carinicauda
TCTCTTTTCATTATAAAAACAAAGCAAGCTTTATTTAAGCAAATGTCATCAACGAAAACCTTAATAATAATAATAATAATAATAATAATAATAATAATAATAATAATAATAATGTTATCAATAGTATTAATAATAAAAATGTTAATAAAACATGCTTTTTACGTCATGTAAAATAAGATTTCTACCTATCTTGTCATAAGACCATTCAAGGTATGTCATTCCGTCCATTTGTTTTTTCTTTTGGTCCATCTTCAACCTCTAGAATAGGCAGGAAATCCTTCCACGCACCAATTCCCTTTTATGTTCCAACGACCATAATCCCTACCACTCCCTCTGACCATCCCCAACCCTCTCCTCCCTCCGAAGCACCCACCTCCCACTCGACTCCTGGAAGAGCGTTTTCGATGTTCCTTAATCTTTACCGGAAAATGTCTTTCTTTTCCACTGACACTTTCAGGAACATTAGAGCACTGACGGGTTATTTTCTTCCATATGTGAAATATGAGTCGCTCCAATTAGTTTTGGAAAGTATATATTTTTCCGGTATTGTCTGTTGTGATGGATTATTATCATACCATGCATATGAGATATACAAGAATACGCACGCAAGCGCACACACATACTGTCACGGTCGCCACTTGTGATGGCTGGCTTTGACCACCACTCAAAACACTACACTTATCAAATAGTATTCACCATCATACAGTACTAAGTCCACTAAAGGTGGAATAGTAACCAAACATCAATACGAGTGCAAAGTCAACTCAAGGGGACAGAAAATACCACAAAAATTTTCTTAATTTTATTACATAATAACAAGACAGAAATAACACCTGAACCACAATAATACAATAATAAATGATACACACTCAATCTTAACTCCCTATAAAAGAAAACAATTACACGATTACAGAAAGATCATCAACACATGCATACTAAATGGAGAGAGGGTCCAGAAAGGAGAAGGCCAACGAAAAGTGAGAACATCCTAACAAATACAAACTAAATATCCCTATCAAATTGACGATGGCTGGTGTGATTGAAAGGCTTTCACAAGCTCCACTAATGACGTCAGCTGACTATCAACGGTCGTGATCACGATACTTAAGCAGGTATAAATATTATTACCTTGGGACTGAGAGGTCCCCTTGGCTTTTACTGAACCAAGGGCAGTGCACAAAATATTAAGATGATCTGGGTCCTTGCTGCAGAAAAAGGATATCCAAAAAGCTAAATAGCTTCACACTGTAGCTCTGCAATGGCGAGGAGTAAATATAATCCAGTAGCAAATGTCGCGCCCTTCAATGTTGGAGGCTCAGAAACACACTAAGGAACCATCCTCAAAAAAAGCCCCTCCAAAACTCCGTTCACGCAGGAGCGCAGCCACGTAACCAACACCACTTGAAAATATAAAACAGCCGTTAGTCCATTATAACCACTAACATAACCACCAGTGAAAAGACAAACAATTAAAGCAAGAAAACAATAATTCTACAGTATATTTAACCTTATACATCTATAAAAACTTGAATAAATTAGAAATATTAAAGCAATAATGTTACAATACACATTCACACTCTTATGAATATATCTATATATACACAAATACATATGAGGCCTGGGCCACGAAAGGGAAGACTCACAATCCCTCAAAATGCGCTTTATGGCGGCGAAAGCTTCTTTTCTTTATCAAATTTAATATAAAAGATTTTGAAGGACATTTTGCAACAATAAGCATATGCTTAACACCTCAGAATATGAGGGTCAAAATCCAGTGCTAAGAAATTGCACTATTCTTCAGCAATTGATCATAGCGAAAATAAAGATTCATCTCTCACTTTCAGGTTGGGATGACGTCACAGAGAGAGAGAGAGAGAGAGAGAGAGAGAGAGAGAGAGAGAGAGAGAGAGAGAGAGAGAGAGAGAGAGAGAGAGAGAGCCACTCAGTGTCTACTAGTAGGAACGAAGATTAATTTGATAAATAGTTACTATTTTGGGAACATAGGATAATACAAGTAATTGAATAATGAGATTATCTTACTCGTGTCTGGAACTGTTGCTAGAAGTAGCTGCTAGTGGATTTTGCTGCTTTTAGCTACTAGCGATTATTGCTGCTAGTAACAACATGGATATATTGATTAATAATATTCATATTAGGAGGAATAAGGAAATAACGATTGATCTGTATGGGAAGCCTCTTACTCGTGTTTAGTACTGTTGGTTCTAGTAGTATTGCTAATAGTAGCTGCTAGTAACTATTGCTGATATTAGCTACTAGTAACAACACAAAGTTTATTAATTGGGATTTTTCGAATAAGTAGGCTTTTGATTATTGCCTTGATAGGGCATAAATACTCTAGTCTAGTCATGTTATATTTATGAAAATCTACTACTATTGACTAGTAGAAGATACTTCCTGCTTCTAGTAAATAAGTAAATTTATTGAAGGCAATGTGATTAGTAACTTCTTTTCCAATATGTGACGTTAGAGAAATTGAGGAAAGCAAGTTTAATGTTCTCAAAATGGTTGAAATGCCATAGCAGAAACTACATTTTAGTACTAAATAGCTACTAGTAACAAAATTTTTAAAGTTGAGTTTTTTACTACGTTAATAAAAAAGGAGACTACAAGTTGCATTAAGGTGTAAGAAATTTTGGAGTAGACGTGAAAATGTGGTTACTGTGACATTTTACATTTTTAAAAACTCTAGATACGCTTTTCTCGTTTAATTTTCTTTTTTTTTCTTTGGACGAATATTCATTTTCCTCGCATTGGCCTCATGTATATATACCCACATACATACACCCACCGACCCATGCACAAACACAAACACACACACACACACACACACACACACACACACACATATATATATATATATATATATATATATATATATATATATATATATATATATATATATATATATATATATATATATATATATATATATATATATATATATATATATATATATATGCCCCCTGTAGCCACGGGGGCATAAAAACAGTTAGAATAGCGCCAACTTTATCCCTGCGTGTCGTAAGAGGCGACTAAAAGGGACGGGACGTGGGAGCTGGGAACCCCCTCTCCTGTATCTACAATCCTGTGAGACATCGACAAAGAGATGGAGCTGGGGGGAGAGTGACTGCTCCCTGCACTCTAGTTTTTGGGTGTTTGAATATGCGTATGATAGAGAGTAAAAGATGTGAGATTGGAAGTATGTTTAGGAATAGAAGGATGGATGTATTGGCCTTTTGTGAGACAGAGATAAAAGAAAAGGGTGAAGTGATGTTTGTTGAAATGTCTGGTAGAGTGTCTAGGATTGAAAGGGGAAGAGGGAGAGAGGCTGTGGCTTTATTGCCGAGTGAATTGATGACAGGTAAAGTAGTGGAATCAAAGGAGATATCATCTATGTTAATGTGGGTAAGGGTTAAGTTGGGTAGGGAATGTTTGGCGTTTGTCAGTGCGTATGGACCAGGTAGTGAGAAAAATGAAGAAGAGCGGAATGAGTTCTGGAATGAATTAACTAGGTGTGTAGAAGGACTTGGTAGAAGGAATTATGTAGTTGTTATTGGGAAGTATGTAGTACAAGGTGAAAATGAGAGCGGTTAGAGGCTGATAGATATGTGTGTTGAGCAAGAGATGGTGATAAATTCTAGCTTTTTCAAAAATAAAGATGAAAAAAATAAGTATACATTGGTAAGAGTGGCTAATGGAAGAGTAGTAGAAAGGGCATTAATGGATTATGTGTTGATAACTAAAAGAATGTTTGGAAGATGGAAAGACGTGCACGTGTTTAGGGGTATGGCTAACGGTATGTCTGATCATTTTTTGGTGGAAGGAAAATTAGTTGTAGCAAAAGAGTGGGGGAATAGAGTAGGTGGATGTAAAACGGAGCTAGTGAGTGTTGAAGAGCTAATAAAACCGGGGGTAAAAAGTAAATATCAGTAAAGGTTAAAAATGGCATATGACGAAGTGAAAGTAAGAGAAACTGGTAATTTAGAGGAGGAGTGGAAGTTAGTAAAAGAAAATTTTGTTGTGATTACAAGTGACGTGTGTGGCAAAAAGGTTGTTAGAGGCAGCATGAGGAAGGGCAGTGAATGGTGGAATGAAGGAATGGAGGTAAAAGTGGAAGAGGAATAGGGGGCCTTTCAAGAATGGCTGCAGAGTAATAGTATCGAGAAGTATGAAAATATAGAGAGAAAAATGTGGAAGTGAAGCGCAAGGTACGTGAGGCAAAGAGGGCAGCTGACCTGAGGTGGGGTCAGGGATTGGGTCATTCATATGAAGAGAATTAGAAGAAGTTTTGTAAAGAAGTGAAAAGAGTAAGGAAAGCTGGCTGAAGAATTGAAGAGACAGTGAAAGAGTGAAATGGAAGGTTGTTAAAAGGAGAGGAGGCAAGGAAAAGGTGGGCGGAATATTTTGAAAGTTTACTGAATGTTGAGGATAATAGGGAGGCAGATAAAATTGCTGTTGAAGGTGTTGAGGTGCCGGTGATGGGAGATGAGAATGAGAGAGAGAGAGAGATTACAATAGAGGAAGTGAGGAGAGCACTAGATGAAACGAGAGTAGGAAAAGCATCAGGTATGGATGGTGTGAGAACGGAGATGTTAAAGGAATGGGGTGTGACTACTTGAATGGTTGGTGATTTTGTTTAATATGTGTTTTGTGTTGTCAATGGTACCAGTAGATTGGGTTCGTGCATGTATTGTACACTATATAAGGGTAAGCGAGATTTGCATGAGTGTTGTAATTCAAGAGGTATTAGTTTGTTGAGTGGGGTTGGAAAAGTGTATGGTAGAGTAATGATTAATAGGATTAAGGATAAAAGAGAGAATGAAATCTTAGAAGTACAGGGTGGTTTTAGAAGAGGTAGGGGTTTTATGAATCAGATTTTTACAGTTAGGCAGATATGCAAGAAATATTTAGCAACAGGTATGGAGGTGTATGATGCGTTTATGGATCTGGAGAAAGCGTATGGTAGAGTTGATAGGGAAGCAATGTGGAATGTGATGAGATTATATGGAGTTGTTGGAAGGTTGTTGCAAGCAGTGAAAAGTTTCTACAAAGGTAGTAAAGCATTTGTTAGGATAGGAAATGAAGTGAGTGATTGGTTTCCGGTGAGAGTGGGACTGAGACAGGAATATGTGATGTCACCATGGTTGTTTAACTTGTATGTTGATGGAGTGGTGAGATTGATTGATTGATTTATAGTTTTCAGGCATCCTGAGGAGAGGTGAATGCTCAAGTGCTTGGACGAGGATTGAAATTGGTAGACGAGAATTACCATGAATGGGAGGTAAATCAGTTGTTGTTTGCGGATGATACTGTACTGGTTGCAGACAGAGAAGAGAAGCTTGGCCGATTAGTGACAGAATTTGGAAGGGTGTTTGAGAGAAGGAAGTTGAGAGTTAATGTGGGTAAGAGTAAGGTTATGGGATGTACGAGAAGGGAAGGTGGTACAAGGTTGAATGTCATGTTGAATGGAGAGTTACTTGAGAAGGTGGATCAGTTTAAGTACTTGGGGTCTGTTGGTGCAGCAAATGGTGGAGTGGAAGCAGATGTACGTCAGAGAGTGAATGAAGGTTGCAAAGTGTTCGGGGTAGTTAAGGGCGTAGTAAAAAATAGAAGGTTGGGCATGAATGTAAAGAGAGTTCTATATGCGAAAGTGATTATACCAACTGTGATGTATGGATCGGAGTTGTGGGGAATGAAAGTGATGGAGAGACCGAAATTGAATGTGTTTGAGATGAAGTGTCTAAGGAGTATGGCTGGTGTATCTCGAGTAGATAGGGTTAGGAACAAAGTGGTGAGGGTGAGAACGGGTGTAAGAAATGAGTTAGCAGGTAGAGTGGATATGAGTGTGTTGAGGTGGTTTGGCCATGTTGAGAGAATGGAAAATGGCTGTATGCTAAAGAAGGTGATGAATGCAAGAGTTGATGGGAGAAGTACAATAGGAAGGCCAAGGTTTGGGTGGATGGATGGAGTGAAGAAAGTTCTGGGTGATAGGAGGATAGATGTGAGAGAGTCAAGAGAGCGTACTAGAAATAGGAATGAATGGCGAGCGATTGTGACGCAGTTCCAGTAGGCCCTGCTGCTTCCTCCGGTGCCTTAGATGACCACGGAGGTAGCAGTAATAGGGGACTCAGCATTATGAAACTTAATCTGTGGTGGATAATGGGGGAGGGTGGGTTTGTGGCACCTTAACAGTACCAGCTGAACACGGTTGAGTCCCTTGACAGGCTGGGAGGAACGTAGAGAGTAGAGGTCCCCTTTTGGTTTTTGTTTCATTTGTTGATGTCGGCTACCCCCCAAAATTGGGGGAAGTGCCTTAGTATATATAGGTATGTATGTATGTATGTATGTATAACTAATCTCCCTTGCTAGTGCAAGGAGCATGCCTAAACCATCTCCATCTACCCCTGATTATGATCGCATGTGCTTATGGTACTCGAGTAATCTCTCGTATAGTTTAGTTTCTAATTGTGTCCTTCCATTTGACTCCTATTATCCTTCTGAGGGCTTTATTCTTAAATCTACTAAATCTTATTGGATATTGATTCATTGTTATACAATAACTCCTGTCCATATTATAAAACCGATCTCATTACACTGACATATAGTTGGATTTTCATATGTAATTTTAGGTGATTGGATTTTCAAATTTTACTTGAAATAGTCATTGTCTGATATCCTTTTTTCAACTTTTCACTAAATTCTAATTTTGAAGTCTCTGTATTTGGAGATCATAGTTCCTAAATATCAAATGATTCTACTTCATTGATCCTTTGGGCTTCCAATAGTATTTCATCATTCATAGCATTCTCTGTTCTCATCATCTTTGTCTTTCTCTATTCATCTTGAGCCTAACCTCTTGTGATATTTCATGCATTCTGGTGAGCAAGAATTGCAAATTCTCTGGCTTTTTGCTGATAAGGACAGCATCATCAGCATACTCAAGGTATGCATCTCTCCTAACACCAATCAAGTCCAATCCTTCTACACCCCATCTGACTGATCTACGCATAACAAAATCTATGAGGAGGATAATGAACGTAGGTGACAACACATTCCCTTGGAGTACTCCGCTGTTCACTAGAAATTCCTCTGATAGGACTCCATTAGCATTAACTTTACACTTACTAGGCTCATGAACAGACTTGATCAAACTCAGATATTATGAGAAATTCCATAATAATGCAGGACAAAATTTTCCGGTGCAAAATATTAAAGGCACTTTTATAACCAAAAAGGTCATCAGAAGTGGATTTCCATATTCTAAGCATTGCTATACAACAAGCGTTCATACACACACACACACACACACACACATATATACACACACACATATACAAATATATATATATATATATATATATATATATATATATATATATATATATATATATATATATATATATATATCACACGTATATATATATATATATATATATATATATATATATATATATATATATATATATATATATATATATATATATATATATATATATATATATATATATGATAAATTTTGCACATTTTTACGTGTTTTTCATATTCAAATAAGCCATATATATTTTTGATATATTAATGTCTGGACCTACTTACAATCATACTTTGAGTTTTGTCAGGATTCAACATCATACCCCATGTTTTGCACCATGCACTTATTTTAGATAGATCTCTATTAAGGGATTCACCAACCCCAGATCTACATTCAGGGGAAGGAAATGATGCAAAGAGTAGCACCATCTGCATATGCAACAAGCTTGTTTCATAGGCCAATACTCAGGTCATGTGTATATGGTATGAAAAGTAATGGGCCAAGAACACTACCCTGTGGAACATGTGATTTCACATTTCTATACTCACTATGGTGCCCATCAATAACAACTCTTTGAGATCTATTACTTAAAAAGTCAATAATAATGTTAAGAAATGACCCACCCACTCCCAACTGTTTGAGTTTGAAAACAAGGGCCACATTATTAACAGGGTCAAAGGCAGCATGAAAATCAAGGTCAATCAGGCGAGCTTCCTGACCACAATCAAGGGTTTTCGTTACAGCATTGGAGATTATAAGAAGGGAATCACCTGCTTCAAGGCCTTTACGAAAACCAAATTGCAAAATAGGGAATAGATGATTATTTTCAACAATAATATTAAGATGTTTTGCCAGAAGACGCTAAAAAAATTTAGATACTATGGGAGTTGTGGAAATTGGGCGGTAATCAGTTGGACTTGAGCTACCAAAAACACATATACATAGAGTAACGTTACCAATTCTCCAACTGTTGCTAAATGCTCCTCTTCTTGCTAACTTGTGCAAAATAACAGATAACTTTGGAGCTAAGAAATCTGCAGACTTTATAAAAAACAAAGAAAAAACACCACTTGCGTCTACACCTCCATTATCATCAAGGTCCATCAAGAGAGCTTTAATTTAACGAAATCGAAAAGCTAAACTAGTTAGTTTAGTCTCAGGAAAACGGGAATGAGGAAGTTAGTTTTTAATTACTCTGTTTACTGTCAAAAACATCAGCCAAAAGGGTTGCCTTTTCCTTTGGACAGTGAGTGACTGAACCATCTGGTTTAAGTAAAGGAGGAACTATTGCAACTACAATACAGAGTGGAGATTTAAGTGTAGACCACCATTTATGTTTCTGAGTTGTACAAGAAATGGTTTCTTTTTATGGTTAAATTATATTCCTTATCAGTTGAGGCATAAACTCTCTGAGAAAAAGCTCGAAGCTAAGTACAGTTATTCCAGGTCAAATCAGATCTGTTACCCTTAAACAGATGATAGGCCTTCTGCTTCTCCAAATAAGCACGTCTACAATCATCATTGAACCACAGTTTGTCCTTCACTCGGTACCTTAGAGGGAAATCCGGATAAACACTACTATATAATTGTGACTAATTTAAGCACCAAAGATCATACAAAAACCGATTCCATTTAGCTTGATATTTCATATAAATTTTACAAGAGTATGATACATCAGGGACAGGCTACTCAGTCTTCACTACTAATGAAATCAAGGCATGATCAGATGTACAGACTGAAGAACCAACCTTAATAGTTATAACGCCGGGGGAGTCAGTGTATACTAGGTCCAAGGAATTACCAGCCCTCTGACTAGCTTCATTTAGGATTTGCTCAAAGCCTGATTCGGAGGCAAAGTCTATATGCACAAAAACACACACATACACACACACACACACACACACACATATATATATATATATATATATATATATATATATATATATATATATATATATATATACACATGTATATATATACATATATATGAATATATATATATATATATATATATATATATATATATATATATATATATATATATATATATATATATATATATATATATATATATATATATATGTATATATACATATATATATGAATATTTATACATATATATATATATATATATATATATATATATATATATATATATATATATATATATATATATATATATATGTATATATATATATATATATATATATATATATATATATATATATATATATATATATATATATACATATATATATGTGTATATATATATATATATATATATATATATATATATATATTCATATATATATATATATATATATATATATATATATATATATATATATATATATATATGTATAAATATTCATATATATATATATATATATATATATATATATATATATATATATATATATATATATATATATATATATATATATGTATAAATATTCATATATATATATATATATATATATATATATATATATATATATATATATATATATATATATATATATATATAAATATATGTATATATTGGTGTGCTACTGTCTTAAGCACACATTTGAGTATGAGTTGTTTTCAGATGTATTTAAATGGTTTACTGAACACATCTTAGTGGTTTTTAAGTTTTATTGTGAATAAACAACTGAGTTAAACATCTCCATCACTGGAGGAAGCTGTGTTGGTCCACATGACCAATTCTGGTGAAGTTTAGATATGAACTGAACAAATTACCGATATCCCAAATATCGTATACTTGCTTTAATTTAGCTAAGTGACGGAATCGGAAGACACCTGCATCCGGTGACGTCACAAACTTTCACATGAAGAGACAATGTGTTGACATTAAGAAAGAATGGCAACTCAGCATCTTACATCCTGCTTACAATTTGAATGACTATAGCAAATCTCACGGTTAGCTCTTCCAACCAACATGACATATTACGTCATTTGTTTTAAACATGTAATATTACTATTCTAACTATTACATTAGCTCGGCCAGCTATCTCAATTTTTTTACAAAAATTTAACAACAAGCCGAAACATGGTTATTAGGTGTGACTGGACATACGTATTATTCTTTGTTTAAAATTAGCTATATCCAACTGAGGACGAATGTCCAAATAGGCATATCAAAAAATAATAACAATAATGCATACAAAAAAGATATTACCAAAGCAAAAAGAAAAATTCATGATAAAACCAAGATCATATATATGGTACATTGCTAGCAAATGATTACATGGTACCAAAAACAAAATAAATTCTGACTTACAAATGATTCGGTAACTTGATAAAGAATAATTGTTACCTTTGTCAGAAACAAGATACTCAATTTTTAGTGCACAAATACGAATTCCTGGTACGTACACGTACCACGGTTTCGTACATATATATATATATTTATATATAGGGCTGATACATTTTATTAGATGCCCATAGATTCTGTTATATATCTTATTATATTTTTTTTTTTCTCTTTTCTTTTTTAACATTCCGGCTTATATATTTTTATTAGATGCCGAGAGAAAAAAATGATTTATATCCTTTTTTTATTTTATTCATTTTTTAAATGTTATTTTAAATGTATTTTTAACAATGCAAATGTAGAGAATTTCTTTAATTACATATTACTAGCGTACTAATCAGCTTTTCATACAAACATCATCCTGACAAATTACTCCCTTAGCGAATGAGGTGGCCACTCATACAGCTTTGAATTGGATCAGGTAGGGGGTATTGTCAGGGCTATTCAACTCGTTCCTTTGTAGCTGCTTGCTGTGCCGTAACCTACGCCAAACAAGGATGTTCACGGCGATAAAAATTATCACCGTTACAAAAAAACTAGCCAGTAATATAGGGTGAAGAATCTCTTTGTAAGTCGGTGACAGGTGGTCCTTTTCGGTAAGTTTCATCAACCGCTTTGCCACACTTCCGTTGTAGGGGAGAGGAAGTGCGGGCATTGTAGAGGTCCACGTGAAGTTCGCGAAGTAAGCTCGTTCTCTGATGATTGTCCGTAGGCCAGTCACCATGGAATTCGGGGAAGTCCCGATACAGCCATCTGCTGCGACGAAGATGTTGTTGAAGGATGTGGATCCGTCAGGGCATGATACATTGAAGCCGTCCTTGTCGTATCGTATCCAGGAGCCATTATTTAGTCTGCAATTGAATTCTTTATTGTCAAAGGGATAAAGCTTATCCAGACAATTTTCACTTGTATGGGAGAGAGCACCGTCTAGCACTATACCTAACTCGCATGAATCCATCAAGTTTATACGGAATTCAAATGAGTCAGCTGTACATATTTTTCTATCCATTGCGTCTGAACAGTGAGTTAATTATTTTAAGTCTTTAATGACCGTATATGTTTCCTTGTCTGGGGAAATCAATACGTGTCCTGTCAAACTGGATATTACTGGATTTGAGTGATTCGTCATGAAAGTCGGAAATGGTGATATCCTGTAAGATTGCCAGGCATCAGAAGAATCAAAGGGAATTGTAATCCTAATCTTGTTATTATCTACGTTTACTGTAATTAGGCTGTAATAAAATTCTAACCTATGTTCGTCTAACAAAGGAACATAGCCTAGTTTATCCCTTCCGTTCTCCAGAACTAATTTTAAGTAACGTATAGGCAACAAATGGGGCGACAATACACCTTTAGTTGCTAACGTGATAGCTTCTACATAATCCTTGGATTTCTCAATGAAATGTGCAATTCTGTTATGTATGTGATCTATCTTTGAATCATAATACGTTAATGTTGCTAACAAATCCTGTACTTCCATAATTTGAACGATATTATCTGAATGTTCATTTAACAAATCCATAATTTTATTGATTGAAGCTAACTGATCCCTTAGTTCTGACATAATCAATTCATCTTTATGAGTCAAGAACTCAATTTTCTTATTTTGATTACTAATTTTAAGACGATTGGAAAGTCCTAAACCTAAACTTGCAACAGACCCAAAGATGCTTAATGCAGCATAAATGAACGGATTCCGTCTTTCTTTTTGTTCGTGTCCTACAGTCCACATCAAAAGGTCATAAGCCAAAGATCCTGTCTCTCCAGTCTTATTTTTCAAGTCATCAGATAGCATCTCTGCAACTTTTAATGTTGATCCAAGCAAACTCTTAGTAGTCAAATGAAAATGTCTCCTATGCAACTCATCCAATGATGCAGAAAACCTTGAAATGGCGGTTCTTAAGCTAGTGACATCATTCTCTTGAAGAAAAATTGCTTGCATATGCACTTCGACAATTACGTTGGTTGATGTAATAAAAATGTCTTCTTGTCTTTCAACTATATTGCCATATTTAAAATATATATTCTTAGTCTTAGAACTCATCCCATACGAAAAAAATGTCTGAGCGAACAATATCACTCCCAACAACAAAAAATTCATCTTGGAAACCTGTAACGAGAAAAAACATATGTAATTACTCCTGTATTAAAAAGAAAACTTTGTCATAAAATAAAATTTTTCCTCACTTCTTTTCCTCTCTTTTCTTTTTAATTTCTTATGTGAGACAATGGTACTATTCTCTCATCCGTGGGTTGGGCTACGTTTTGAATTCTAAACCTATTGGCCGTTAATGTTTCCAAAATGTTAAATGGGCCTTCAAACTTAGGTGTTAGTTTATAGTTGAGCCCTTTTCTGACATTGATTTGAATATAGATGTTATCACCCACGTTATATGTTTTAGTTGGTTTCGCTATTTTATCATGATTCCTTTTCATTATGATTTGTGATTCTTCTAAATTCTTTCGAAGGATATCATATCGACTTATACTTGCATTTATACATTCTTTTAAAGGATTTGATAGATTAGTTGTAGGCGTTAATACATGGAAAGGTGTTCTAACTGGGGTACCATACAATGCTTCATGCGGTGACATTTTAATTGATATATGATATGAATGATTCAGAGTACTCAGTGCCGCCGGTATTGCAATATCCCAGTTGGGGTCTGATCCCCCTAGTGTTACCCTTAATATATTTAATATCTTCCTATTTGCTCTTTCCACTAGCCCAATCGACTCTGGGTGATATATCATGGTATTAACCTTCTTTATGTTGAGGAATTCACACAATGAGGTAAGAAAGTGATTATTAAATTCACCACCCGAGTCTGAGATTATCATGTGTGGAATTCCATGTTTACAAATGTAACACTCGTAAAACTTCCTAGCGCATTCAATCGCAGTTTTAGTTTTAAGCGCTATTAGTTCTGTATATCGAGTTAAAGCATCTATAATTACTAAGAGGTGCTTATTTCCTCTGTCTGACTCGTAAAATCCTGTTAACAAATCTAAATGTATTCTTTCAAAGGGTTGATTGGGAACAGGATAAGCTCCTAAGCTGACAGGTGTTTTCGTATGCCCTTTGTTTTCCTGACATGTGCGAAAATTAGCTATGTGTCTTTTTATATCTGTAAGCATTGTATGCCAATAAAACAATGATTTGGCTTTCTGTGACATTAATGAGAACCCAGGGTGTCCATGTAATGGATTTGAATGCAACCAATTCAGGACAGTGGAAACAAGTGAGTTTGGTACTACTACCTGGTCGTTAGTTACATGTGGTGTATTGCGGGTTTTCCTTGTCACAGTCCTACACAGAATATTATCTTTGATTACATAATTCTGCTGCTTATACTTTATATATTCTTTTTCTTTATGATTGCCTTTCAAAGCATTTATAATTGTTTCTATTTTCTGATCTTTTCTTTGCTCAGTCTGTAACAATTCAGCACTCCAGCCTAAATCTTCTTGTTCAGATATTGTTTTTACAATAGGCATGGATGTTGATATATCTATTAATTCAGCTAAAGACTCCGTACAAGATGACACGGGGTTGCGTGATAATGCATCTGCAATGATATTTGCTTTCCCAGGTAAATACCCGATTCTTGCGCCAAAATCTTGAATGATTAAATGCCACCGAGTTCGTTTAGGGCTGTGATTGAAGCCTTTAAAGAACTCTGTTAGTGGTTTATGGTCAGTAAGAACCTTAACGGGATAACCGTAAATTATGAACTTAAAATGCACTAGCGAATTAACAATAGCTAGTCCTTCCTTGTCTATTACTGCATACTTACTTTCGGAAGTTCTCAATTTTCGAGAATAGAAAGCTATCGGGAAAAACTGTTTATCATATTGCTGAAGCAATACCCCTCCTACTCCTAAGTCTGAGGCGTCTGTTGCAATGAAGAATTCCTTACCGAAGTCAGGAAATTTTAAGATAGGAGAACTACACAGTTCATCTTTCAAAGTATTAAACGCCTGTTGATGTTGCTCAGACCATATGAAATCTACGCCCTTCTTCGTAAGATCAGTTAAAGGAGCGGCTATTATTGAATAGTTGCGTATAAAACGCCTGTAATATCCACTACAACCCAGAAGTTGCTGTATTCCCTTGACATTAGTAGGTATGGGAAAATTACGTATAGCCGACACCTTATCATGGACTACTTTAAGACCTTGGCTTGACACCATGAAACCCAAATATATTAATTCTGTTTTGAAAAATTCACACTTACTAATCTTTACCCTTAAGTTATGTTGTCTTAATCTCTGTAGTACTAGTTCTAACTTACGTAGATGTTCCTCTAAGGTGTTGGAAAAGATTACAAGATCATCCATATAGGCATGCAATATATCCCCTAACAAGTCTCCAAACACTATGTTAATCATTCTTGTAAATGTTATAGGAGCACAACGTAAACCAAAAGGCATCCGTAAAAATTCATAATGTCCTCTGGCTGTGCTGAAGGCTGTGTATGGGATACTATCTTCTTCTAATGATATCTGGTGAAAGCCTTTAAGTAAGTCCAAACTGGTAAAATATTTATTCTGACCTAACAAAGACAAAATATCGTCAGTACATGGCACTGGGAATCGATCAGGGATCGTTTCCTCGTTTAGACGACGAAAGTCGACGCAGATACGCCATGTTCGATCTTTTTTCGGTACAACTATTAAAGGAAAATTATAAGGGCTATTTGATTTTCTAATGACTCCTTCCTCTAACATTTTACCTACTTCATCATTTATTTCATTCTGGAATTTCATAGGGAGTCTGTACGAGGGTACATATATAATTTTCTGTTTGTCTTTTAACCTTATTTGATGCTCGATCACATCTGTTTTTCCTAAGGATCCATCCGTAGTGGAAAAGACATCTGTATATTTATTTAAAAGTTCAAAAATTTTCTGCTGAATTTCTTCGTCTTGAATGTCCTTACTGATTTTATTTTTAATAAATCGTAAAAGGGATTCATCCGCAACTGATTGAGAGTGATTGATTTCAGCAACGGTAAGAATACGATGTTTATAAACTTCTACATCCAAGATATGTTGATTTTTGTGAATTACTAAAGTGTTATTTAAATGATTACAGACTTCGATATTACATTGCTGATGTGAGCCTACTGTATAAATAGCTTGTGTGACAGACAATCCGTTAGTTTTCAAAGTATCAGAAAGGATTAATATTTCAGATCCCGGTAGTGTTTTCTTTATTTGCACTATTAAATTCGAAGGTATGTTTGGTTCGATATATTGCGTGCAAGATGATATTACGGGTGAACGAGAATTCTGCTGGGTCGCGTATATTATTTCTTTATTAGTGAGACAAGTTATTGGTTCTTCAACGTACGTTACGGTTACATTTGTCGTCTCCTTTTTATCCAAAACTGACTTTAAAGTATTAGAAGACTTATAGAATTTCCCTTTGATATACACGCCGTGCTTGGCAGGAGCTAAGATAATGTTTTGATTTCCCATAGATGGGTATCCTATAATTACAGCTGGATACATATTAATGTTTTTCACAACAACAAATGTATCGGCAAACGTGCGATTACCGACTCTGAACTGAATATGAGTTATGCCTATGACGTTTAATTCATTATTTCCTATACCTGAAAGTCTAATTCCTGATTTTTCAATCGGAAAGTTCGAAAACAACAAATGATGCGTCTTCAAATCCATAATATTACGTGGACTACCAGAGTCAAAAAATAACGTAAAGGATTTGTGTTCTAAATTTACAGCATATAAGGTTGGCCGTAACTCATTTTGGCTTATTATTGTATGAATTCGTTGCAAATCTACGGGAGCATGCACTGTTTTACTTAATTCGGCCGTGTGTTTCATAGGAAAATCTATTGTCTCACAATTATCTGATAAAACATTAAATTGATTATTCAATACTATTGATGTTGACATAAATGTATATATGAATTTATATATATATACACACACACACACACATATATATATATATATATATATATATATATATATATATATATATATATATATATATATATATATATATATATATATACATATATATATATATATATATATAT
The DNA here is from genome assembly GCF_036898095.1 of Palaemon carinicauda. NCBI lineage: Eukaryota > Metazoa > Arthropoda > Malacostraca > Decapoda > Palaemonidae > Palaemon > Palaemon carinicauda. The sequence continues at coordinate 8,654,474 of NC_090753.1, forward strand.
ATATATATATATATATATATATATATATATATATATATATATATAAGTATATACGAGTATATATATATATATATATATATATATATATATATATATATATATATATATATATATATATATATGTATGTATATATATATATATATATATATATATATATATATATATATATATATATATATATATATATATATATATATATATATAATATATATATATATATATATATATATATATATATATATATATATATATATATATATATATATATATATATATATATATATATATATATATATAATATATATATATATATATATATATATATATATATATATATATATATATATATATATATATATATATATATATATATGAATATATATATAGATATATACTATATATATATTATATATATATATATATATATATATATATATTATATATATATATATATATATATATATATATAGTAGTATATATATATATATATATATATATATGTAAGTATATATATATATGAATTTTTATATATA